>NW_023270265.1:39124599-39239894 GCF_011800145.1 Mirounga leonina
GAAGGAAGGAAGGAAGGAAGGAAGGAAGGAAGGAAGGAAGGAAGGAAGGAAGGAAGGAAGGAAGGAAAAGAAAAGTAAGATCATATTTTTCCTCTATGTTTGCTGGATAATTAAGCTACTGAATCATAGAAGTCTTACAACACAAATATTATTCAAATATAAATTTCAAAATTAGTTAAATAGTAATAAAGCCATAGTTATAAAAATTCCTCTTTGAGTGGTTTAAAAATTAGGTGATGTGATGCAATGTACAGTAATTTTTCTCTTTATGCCCACCTGTCTATTTTATGACATAATTTTGGAAAAAGATATTTTAGTTTTACTAAATACCTACCTATCATGTGAATTAAAATAGTCATTAAATACAAGTGTAGTTTAATTATGTTTAAATTTTATTATAAAATATTAAATATTTTGAGAACATGATCTGAAACATTTATGCAAGTTCTTTTTTTTAATCTTTATTTAAATTCCAGTAGTTAACATTTATTATAATATTAATTTCAGGTGTACAATTTAGTGATTCAACAATTATGTAGAACTCCCAGTGCTCATCACAAGCGCAAGTTCTTTAAACAAAAATCAACATTATTGTCCGATTTCTGTATTGGGAAGAAGTGTATTCATATAACTGAACTTGCAGCCTAAGTGGTGTATACATTACATTCAGCCTGTAAACATGTTTTGTTGGCCTAAACAGGGTTTTAAAAATTAAACTTTACATAAAAATTTAAATTTCCAGCTTCTATGACAAAAATGTAATAGCAATAAACTTAATCCAAAATGACAAATTAACTAGAGATGAATAATGCCCATTCTACTTAAACAGACTGCACAGTATTATTGTTCACTCCTGGCCTTGTCCCTTTTAGTATTCACTGGAAATTTAAAAAGATATTTGGAGCTCTTTTTCTTCCTCGCATATGTCCCTCCTCTCTAGAATGGAGTCTTACAGTTGCCAACTATGCTAGACTCAGAACTTAGAGTGTTTACTCCTAAGTCAGCTCTCATTTAGGATGTCCTTTTGCTTCATAGATTATAATATGCTGATAGACAGAAAACCAGGGCAAATGTTGGCATATTTCATTTGTTTCTCTCTCTCTCTTTTTTTTTTTTTTAGGAATAACAGTGCTATTCCGACTCTTTCCCAATATCCAGAAGCAATTCTTTCATATATTCTATCCATTTTTTCAAATTGTTTCTGGCAGAAGCATGAATCTGTTCTCTCTTAATCAAAAGCAGATGTGGAAATCTTAATTTATTTATTTTTAAAATGTTTGTATTTCCAATTTGATTTCTAAATGATTCAAAGATATTTCTCCTAAACTGTGAACTTTGTGTAGAAAGAGTCTAGGTAATAAAGAATTCTAAAATTTTGAACTATTATAAAATATGAACATTTTTACATGAAGTAATGTGGATGCTATGTTAGGAGATGGCTAAGTATGCATGAAAACTATTCACCAAATATGATATGTATATTTAGTGCCATTTTATGCAATTTTATAAGCATACATACATTTAAATGTTTATTTACCACAGTTACTATCTCTTTATAATGTCTGGGCTCACAGAGATTGTCTAAGTCCAGCATTGCTATCATGTTTTTTATTCACCAGAAAACATAGCTCTTATCCCTGGAAATAAACAGAGTTGTTGGTTTCTTTCTCCATTTGATGGTAGTATTTGCCTTACTTATAAATAATGTGCTAGGTCTTGATGATGGATTAGGCTTACCTCTACAGGGATATACAAATATAACTACTAATAATAGGAACACTCTGTAGCTGCAGTTAGAGAAAGAATTATTTAATGATACACCTTTATGAAGAATAAAAACATTTATTCTTATCTTTATATTTCAAACAACTTTTATGGTAGAACAGTGAATAATTAAATAAGATGTCCTTTAATATGTATTATATATATATATATATATATATACATACACTTACACACACATACATAAATACACACACACAGAAATACACAGGCAAAATATCAGTGGCTCTCACTCATCAAAATATTTAATCCTTTTATATTATGGTAACTATTTCTAAATTAGTTTTATCTTAATTTCTATAGACTATAACTCAGTTTTCTTAAATAAAAATTTGTTATGATTTCTACTATACTAGCTAGCAAGAAATTTACATACATAATGGTTTGAACAAAAAAAGGGAGAAAAAGAAGTTAACTGAGGATATTTTTATCTGAGTTTATCATATGCCCATGTGTTGAAGTCCAAGATTCACTCTTTGACATTGACTGTTCTGGAATAAATTGAAGTGTATTAGAGATGATTTTGATTGTCATTTTGCAAATGTACGATGTTGTATTTTTCAGAAATATTTTTTTGCACAGACCCTTTAATTGAGAGGCAAAAGTTCAGGTAGCAGTTATATAGATTAGGCTTTCATATTTGATTCTAGGAATGTACATTTTCAGCATGGTACTCAGCATTAAATGCACAGCTGCCAAAACTGTTTAATGGGAACTGCATGCTTAATTTAGTACTACACTGAAAACATATCCCTTCCTGTTCAATATATCAATCAAAAAAATTCATTAAGAAGTGTTCTTACCTACTTTTCATTTTCAAGGTACAGCAAAAGACTGTTACATCCCATTAAAAATGAATGTTTAAGTAACGAATTTCAGAAATAAAATATTGACTTTTTGAAGTGCTTTTGGGAAAATTTAATTTATGAAAAAGAAAACTCCTGGAATATGGTTGTAGCATTTCAAGCTTTTTTTTTTCTGTGCTTGCAATTATTATGCAAATATTATTACTGTTTCAAAAGACCTTTGTCATGAATTGCTTTGTAATAGAGCAAAGCTACTGAACACTATTTTTCAAATAGATGTGTCTATGACAGCATTAATACATAAGACCTAAGATAAATTGCTGGTGGTAAGATACTAAACAAATGCACCCACCTTTTTTTTCCCTAAAGTGCCAGAATTAAAGATGTTTATCCAAATATTTTAAATTAATTTATTTTTATATTTTCTAGCTATGCCTGTGGTAGTAAATATGAAACAACGATTGCATTCAGCTTTCTTCTTTATCTGTCACTAAGACGGTGTCATAATGTTTAGAGATAGGCTCTCTAACTGTCAGCATTCGTTACAGTTCAGTGATGCATGACAAAGTGTGAGGGACATTGTCTTCCCACACTGCTAAATGTATTAATACAGTAATGATATTTCCCAGTGACTTCTTACTCAAGGTCAAAATAATGAGATTCATCTGTATTTTGCAACAATTTGTTTATTAATCTATAGGTTTTCCATCTTAGCCTATTTCCTCAAGTTTATTAGGTACTTCCTAAATTTTGAGGCAAATATATGTTACAACTTAAAGAAGGGCTTGTCATTTTTAACCTCTAATTTTGTTTTAAATGATCAACTATGAATTCTCAATTTATCTTTTAAAATAAATAAGCAGCGCTCTCATTTGTTCGTTTTGTTGCTATCTATGAAGAGATAACTTGAGGCAGAATTCTAGATTTCTCTATTGAAATTCTCTTCCTTTTTATGGTTTTAATAAATATAAAAATTATTTTATAAAGTAATAATTGCTGAATTATAGCCAGGTATTCACTCTGTTCATTCAGTAATCCTCCCTTATTCATATAATGCTTTAAAGTTTGCAACTTGTCTTCACAGGTAATATTTATTTTCATCCTGATAGCAATTCTATGTGGTAGATATTTCAGAAAATATTACCCCCATTTTACAGATGAGGAAGTTGAGTTTAAGGATGTTAGAACCCGAAGTTCACGCACTTTAAACTTAAAGTTAGGCTTTTTGACTCCAATTTTACTATCTTTCCTTCTATTCCATTCTTATTTGTTTATATTTATTGAAAATCTGAAGATTGCATTGGTATAAATATTACCATGTGCTTTTATAAAATAACAAAGTTACTACTGCAATTAAATATTCACTGCTTCTGGATTAATCTTTCTTAACCATCACTTTCAGTGATGTCACGTTTTACTTAAAAAAACTTCAGTCCCTCATTGCCAACCCTTTTCCGTCTTCATATATCCATATAACCATTTTCCAAGAGAAACATTTACTCAGGTAAGAGATGTCATTGTTTGTAGATTTTCATTTACTGTAGTTGGTCTCATTTCACTGAGTAGATTACATATTGATTACAAATGTTTGCATGGGATAATTTCATTTTACTGGTTTAATAGGAACCCAGTGTATGCTATTGGCTTATTAGGAGCTATCTTTCCAATTCCAATTTACCTATATGTCATAAATGACTTTTAATTTTTCCCCATAGTATATTTAGACATTTTGAGGACTCAATTTACATTGAAATTTACACTATCCAATGGTATCTTTCAAAGCAGGCTCTGTAAATCTTTTAAATTCTGTATTATTAACAATGTTATATGCGTCAATTAACTTCCATTACTTATAACTACCCTTCTGCAATGAAGAGTTTTAAAGAGTAAAATATATCATTCAGATATCTGAACTCTGCTGTTCAAAAGTATTCAAGATCAGTAGAAGTAGTACCCGCAGGTAATCTGAAAAGCAGATCTGAACTGTAAAGTTCTATGTCAGAATTTTCATTTTGAAAACTCCCTTTAGGTCAAATAATAAGGATCATGAACACTATGTACTCATGTAGATACTTTTGGACAAAAGTTTATTATAATCATATACTGTAGTAGCCCAATATGTGACAATGGATTCACAGTTATTGCTAAAAGCATGCATTCAAATTTTCAGCCATTTTAATTATGATGTATGGACAGTAACTAGATTTTTTTATTAAAGGTCTATAAAGTAAAAATGTATAACATATCAAAATATATATTATAGTTACTAAATAGAATTTCCATTGCTGGAAGTTTGAAGTTATTTTGCTTTTGTGAGAACCTAAGTTCTTAAAAGGATTAGGTTCAGGAAGAATGCCCACAGGTTAAAACTAAACTTACTTTAGTTTTTCTCAGCTTTCACTTTCAAAAGAATATGATTTGAACTTTTGATTGGCAGTAATGAGTTCCTCAATAGTTTAAAATCTCAGTAAACAAGATTGAAAAATTGCTTTAAGCTTTTTGGTAAGAGTTACTAGGGATTTAAATTTTTAATTGTTTGGATAATGTAAGTTTACTGATTATGTATAAGTACAAATAAGTACTTCTGTTAATATAAAATACTTTATAGCTAATATATATATATATAGATTCTTTTTTGTTTTTTTTTTAATTCCAGTATAATTAACATATAGTGTTATATTAGTTTCAGGTGTATGGTATAGTAATTCAATAATTTTATACATTACTCAGTGCTCATCACTATAAGTGTAAGTCCTTTTACCTTTTTGCCCATTACCCCCCCTCCCACTTTCCCTCTGGTAACCAATAGTTTGTTCTCTATATTTAAGAGTCTATTTTTTTTGTCTCTTTTCATTTTTCAATTGTTTGATGAAATCTTGTAGTATTTATCTTTCTCTGACTTATTTCACTTAGCATTATATCCTTTAGGCCCATCCATGTTGTTGCTAATGGCAAGGTTTCATTCTTTTTTATGGCTGAGTAATATTTCATTATATATAAATATATACATATATATGTGTATATATATATACACACCATATCTTTTTTATCCATTCATCTATCAGTGGACACTTGGGCTGCTTCCATATTTTGGCTATTGTAAATAATGTTGCAGTAAACATAAGGGTGCATATATATTTTCAAATTCATATTCTTTGGATGCTCAATAGTGGAATTACTGGATCATATGATAATTCTACTTTTAATTTTTTGAGGACCCTCCATACTGTTTTCAACAGTGGCTGCACCAGTTTGCATTCCCCCCAACAGTGCAAAAGGGGTCCTTTTTTCCCCCATTCTCATCAGCACTTGTTGTTTCTTGTGTTTTTTTATTTTAGCCATTCTGACAGGTGTGAGGTGGTATCTCACAGTTTTGATTTGCATTTCACTAATGATGAGTGATGTTGAGCATCTTTTCATGTGGCTGTTGGCCATTTGTATGTCTTCTTTGGAGAAATGTCTGTTCATGTCTTCTGCCCATTTTTAATTGGATTATTTGTTTTTTGACTGTTGAGTTGTATATATATTTCAGATATTCATCCTTTTTTGGATATATCATTTGCAAATATCTTTTCCCATGAAGCAGGGTGCCTCTTAGTTTTGTTGACTGTTTACTTCACTGTGCAGAGCAGAGCTTTTATTTTGATGTAGTCCCAATAGTTTTTTGTTGTTGTTTTTGCTTTTATTTCCCTTGCCTCAGGAGACATATCTAGAAAAATGTTGCTACAGCTGATGTCAGAAAAATTACTGCCTGTGTTCTCTTCTAGGATTCTTATGGTTTCAGGTCTTACATTTAGATATTTGATCCATTTTGAATTTATTTTTGTATATGGTATAAGAAAGTGGTCCAGTTTCATTCTTTTGCATGTTGGTGTCCAGTTTTCCCAACACCATTTGTTGAAGAGACTGTCTTTTTCTCATTGATATTCTTTCCTGCTTTGTCAAAGATTAATTGACCATATAATTGTGGGTTTTCTTTCTGTTCCCTTGATCAGTGTGTCTATTTTTATGCTAGTACCATACTGTTTTGATTATTGCAGCTTTGTAGTGTATCTTGAAATCTGGAATTGTGATATTTTCGTCTTTGTTCTTCTTTTTCAAGATTGTTTTTTCTATCTGGGGCCTTTCATGATTAGATATATTTAAATATAGAAATTAAGTTAAAATATTATTTTAATGTTATTAAAATAGACTATCAATAATTTATATGTATTATGTTTGGTGAAAATTCTGAATTTTTTTAAAAAGGCATATGATTTTAATAAGATTGTAGAGGCATCACTGTATCAGAATTATATAGTTTTCTCCACAAGCATCACTGCTTCCTTAGTTTCCTTGTACCATGTTGGTATGATGTGGAGCTCAGAGTTTCTGACAGTAGACTAGCCAGAATGTGTCTTGTAGAAAGTGCGGTTTCAGATCACAGTGAAATCCAAAGAAAGAAACTCTTCTCTGACCTGTCGGGAGTTACATCCCCAAGTTATTTTATCCCAACTTCTGAGTTGAGGTAATATAGCTATAATTATAAATTAAGAGTGTTTAATTTAGAGTTTTAGAAAAATGACTGATTAAATCTTTGTGTTGTGAATCACTGTTTTATAATCATCAAAAAAATTGTGTCAGTCCTTTAGGAACTCACATTTTAAAAGAGAGAAGATTATTTCCTATGTTTACAAGTATACACAGATATATTTTATTATGCCTTGTAAGCACAAGAATGATTGTTTTGTTTACTTTCTCCTGTTCATTTTTTGGCACATTGCCTAAAAACAGGGAAATGAGCAATGTGGGGTGGGTTAGGGAAAAAAGCAAGATTCAAAAAAGCAATTTGAATCTCAAATTTTGGCATCTATTATACAAGGCAGAAAGGGACCTATCTGATAGTCATATATTTGGTTACACTGAGCAGAGGTGGATGATGAAAGATCTGGGGCCTATAGTGCCTACAAAAGTGGTTGAAGGAGTATAAGTTCCCCTTAAGAGAACCATGGTTTCCTCTGTCTCTGCTTCTGGGACAAGAGGACATGCATATGCTGATCTTGATGAGGTGTTAGAAGTCTAATCAGGTGGACATAAGATAATTGACGAAAGTAATAAAATTGTTTACCATTTATTATGCTGGGTTCTGTGCTAAGTGCCCTCTAAAAAATCTTTTTCATTTTTTTTTTTTTTTTTTACAACTTGTGAGGTAGACAAAATCATTACCCTCACTTTGTAAATCAAGCTTGTAGAGGTTATGTAACTACCCAAGATGGCACAGCTAGTAGTGGAGAAACCAGAATGCAAACCCAGGGTGTCATTATTCTAGAAAATATGCTCTTAACTACCACTTTCATGGTGCATTCTGTGGCCTTTCCAAACTTGCAATAAAACCAAATTTGAGTGGTAAGTAGAATAAATTTAATAAACAACTGAAAGCAATTGAATTCTATGAAAATTGTTTTATATTATAGAATCTGTATGACTACAAAAGACTTCCATTTTCTCTTGTTGGCTTTATTTCTATAGAAATGATGATCCAAAACTTCATCAAGAACTGTTCATTTTTTTTCTGAGGACTCCACAAAGTAATAGTTATAACTGTTTATAATTTTTATAAGTAAATTAATTTTGGTTATGATTAATCTTTAATAGACTTTATAGACTTTAATAGAATAACTTGGCTGCTCAAACATCTATGTTCAAATCTTGGTCATGTTATTAAATTTCTGTATGCCTCAGTTTTCTTATCTGTGAGTTAAGGAAAATAACAGTACGTGCATCATGGAATTGTTGTGAACAATAAATAAATTGCTACATGTGAAGTCCTTAGAACAGTTGTTGCCTTGTCTAAGCACTTAGGTTATTTAATTAGCAATTATTATAAAAGAGGATTGCATGTCAAAATTATGGAATTCAAGGTTAATTCTTTTTAACAAAGTTCAACTAAGTATCATTGATTTTTATTATATATGTAAGTAATATTCAAAATGACAGAATGAAAACTATTTCTATTGTCAGATTTTGAGTTAATGAGATTACCATGAAAAGCAAATAACAAATATAATAATTTACCTTTGTTTTACATTTTCAAATATATAGATGATATATTATACAAATGTAGAGTTTCAAGATACAAATCCTCTCCAAACAACACAGTAGTTTTCAAAGGACTTATTTTATTATATACTTCATGATACAATGAAATAATGAAAGAGAGCTTAATACGGTGGAACTGATTGGATTGGACATTTGTATACCTCTGTGGGTATTTTTTAATTGTCCATGAGATTGAGTTGTTAAATAAGCAGATTAATATGAGTAACACATAAAGAAAGAAAATAATAAGAACATTGGAAAAATAACGTTATTTCTAATTATAGGTAGAACTTTTGGGCTTATAAAATATGTTCATTTCATTGGGAGAGAAATTTTTACTTATATCAGGTTATTTAGATTCTATTTCATATACTACTTGTTAGATATTTTCAAGATAAAACATTTACAGTTAAACAGAAGTAGACATATTAGAAAGTATAAACTGATAGATGACTACTATTAGGATTATATAGTTCAATAGATTTAGCTTACATCTTAATAAGTATACTCATGAAGGATTTTAGTCTACTGTCTTTCAAGTGTTTCTCATTATTCTAATGTAAACACTTTTGTAATGGGGCAAGAAGTATATTTATAACATCTTTTTTATTGATTTCAAAAAATACAATTTAAATAGTTAAATAGTGTGAAGTATTTAATTAAATACCATCAGTTATCATCTAATGCATATAGACAGAGTTTTTGGTTAATATTAGCTTGATTAATATTATTTGAATCATATCTTATAATTTAGGATATTTTATAATTTATCCAAAAACTAGGGCCTATGGTATAGGGACTTCCATTCACAAGATAAGTTAATCAGGTCAGCCTTTCCACTGGATTTTAAAACACTTGATATAATTTTTACAATTTCCTAAAAGCATCAGTGAGCCCAGTTGAAAAATAGATAGTAATGACAAGACAAAAAACTAGGGGAAAGGAGAATTGAGAAGTAAGAAGAGTATTGCAGAAGTTTTGCTTTGTTGACATTTAGGTTGTTGACCTCAGAGTGTAAGGGAGAACAAGGAAAAGCCCTACCCAGCACTGGGAATTTGATAGAAAATGCTTACCATACTAAAGTGGAACCTCAAAGAGATGCACATTCAGGGTGTGAATTGGATTTCAATCTGCAACACTCCCATTTTGTAGCCACAAGCTGTTCCTTAATTACCTGCAAGATCCAAAAATATCTTGAACCTTTAGTTTAGTTAAAAGTAGCTTCTGGCAGAAGAAGGAAATCTCTGAAGGAGCACATGTTATCCAACTCCAAAGAATTTCCCAACATATTTTTTTTAAAGGCAAATAAACAGTATACAACCAAAAGTTACCAAACACATGGGAAATAAAGTACCATGAGCAAGAACCACAAGAAATGGTACATAAGTAGAACAGACCTGAAGATTTTATTTATTTATTTAGTTAGTTTCAAGTTTTTATTTAAATTCTAGTTAGTTAACATGTAGTGTAATATTGGTTTCAGGCGTAGAAATTAGTGAGTCATCATTTACATATAACACCCAGTGCTCATCACAACAAGTGCCCTCCTTAATACCCATCACCCATTTAGCCCATCCCCCACCCACCTTCCCTCCATCAACCCTCTGTTCTCTATAGTTAAGAGTCTTTTATGGTTTGCCTCCATTTTCCCCCCTTCTCCTGTGTTCATCTGTTGTTTCTTAAATTCCACATATGAGTGAAATCATGATATTTGTCTTTCTCTGACTTGTTTCACTTAGCATAATACATTCTAGCTCCATTTTGATGATTGAGTAATATTACATTGTGTGTGTGTGTATATATATGACATTTTTCCAAAGACATACTGGCTAACAGACACATAATAGACATGTATATATATCCTACATCTTCTTTATTCATTTCTTTATCCATTCATCAGTTGATGGACATTTGGGCTCTTTCCATAATTTGGTATTGGAGATAATGCTGCTATAAACATCGAGGTGCATGTGTCCCTTCAAATCAGTATTTTTGTATCCTCTGGATAGATATCTAGTAGTGCAATTGCTGAGTCATAAGGTAGTTCTATTTTTAACTTTTTGAGGAACCTCCATACTGTCTTCTGGAGTGACTGCCCCAGTTTGCATTCCCACCAACAGTGTAAGGGATTCTCCTTTCTACATCCTCGCCAACAGCTTTGTTTTCTGTGTTGTTAATTTAACCACTCAGACAAGTGTGAGGTGGTAGCTTGTAGTTTTGATTTGTATTTCCGTGATGATGAGTATCTTTTCATGTGTCTGTTAGCCAGTATGTCTTTGGGAAAATGTATATTCATGTCTTCTGCTCATTTCTTAACTGTATTATTCGTTTTGGGGGTGTTGAATTTGATAAGTTTTTTATAGATTTTGGATACTAACCTGCTCATTTCTTAACTGTATTATTCGTTTTGGGGGTGTTGAATTTGATAAGTTTTTTATAGATTTTGGATACTAACCATTTATCAGATTATGTCATTTGCAAATATCTTCTCCCATTCCATAGTTTGCCTTTTAGTTTTGTTGATTGTTTCCTTTATTGTGCAGAAACTTTTTTTTTTTTTTAAGATTTTGTATTTATTTATTTGACAGAGAGAGAGCACAAGCAGGGGGAGCGGCAGGCAGAGGGAGAGGGAGAAGCAGGCTCCCTGCTGAGCAGAGAACCCGACATGGGGCTTGATCCCAGGACCCTAGGATCATGACCCGAGCCGAAGGCAGATGCCTAACCGACTGAGCCACCCAGGCGCCCCTGTGCAGAAGTTTTTTTATCTTGATGAAGTCCCAATAGTTCATGTTCCCCTTGCCTCAGGAGAAGTATCTAGTAAGAAGTTGCTTCAGCTGATGTCAAAGAGTTTACTGCCTGTGTTCTCCTCTATGATTTTGATGGTTTCCTGTCTCACATTTAGGTCTTTCATCCGTTTTGAATTGATTTTTGTGTACAGTGTAAGAAAGTGGTCCAGTCTACCCAAATGAGAAATTTGTGTTGTTTCTCATTTGGGTAGATTGTAAATAGAGCTCTTATAAACATCTTTGCATAGGTTTTTGTATGAATGTAAGTTTTCATTTCTTTAGTGTAAATGCCTAGAAGTAAGATTACTAGATCATATGGTAAGTGTATGCTTTATATAGTTAGTAGTTGTTGAGATACACCCACATACTACATTTTTAGGCATATTAGACCTTCTCCCTTCTATCCCTTTTATTTTCCCTGATGTTTACAGCCTTTAGAATTTCAATTGATGAATAATCTGTTGGTGTCAAACTCTCTTAGTTCTTAAGGATGTCTACTTTGTTTTTGTTTTATAAAGATATTTTCACTGGGGGTATAGAGTTTTAATTTTAAATTAATTTATTTTTCAGTTTTACAAGATCTATTTGGTTATATTTCAAATCTGCTATGTTATTACTTTTTATAGTTTTCAGTTATTTCTAGATTTTTTTCAAACTCCTTTTTATTTCTTTCAGTATAGTAAGTGTGGATATCTTGTAGTATGTATATAGTATGTAGGGTAGGTTGGAGTGGAGATAACTTTCTGCAGGCTCAATTGTAAGTGGTTATTTTAAAAGGTGCCTTGGAAAAAACAAAGTGGAAGCTCGGGATGGTTATTCTAAGCTCAGGTCCTTGTCTGAGTGTCTAGACTTTAGGTGTGAGCAGGGTTCTTATACTGTAAAATGCCCAGGCAGCTATTAAAAATAGTTGTTTTTCTCATCACCAGATAAATGGAAATGGAAGGAATTCAGTAAGATCATGGGTTTCATGAGATTGATCTATGTGATATTTTAGTTTTAGTGGACATTGCATTTAATGAGAAAAATAGTAATATATTTGAAACAGTACATTTTTGTTCTTCAAGCCAAATGCCTTCTGTAGCCTCATATACTGATGATTTGGAATGTAGCTAGAAGTTGTGTAGATAATTTGAAAATAAAGGAACTGTCAGTGCAAATTTTTGAGCTGAGAGAAATTTGGGATTGCCTGAATTTTTTGTTTTGGCAATTTAAAAAATATATATAATAAATCACAAAGAAACAAATAATCATTCATATTCCCACCACCCTGAATGAAATGAAGCATATTTTCTTGTAGTTTTGTTCCCTTTTTTAAATGAAGAAAAATCACTATTGTTGCTAAAAAAATATTTTACATGTTTATTGAAAATATTCTTAAAAAGAAAAGTATAAGAATGACAGAAAAAAGAAACCAAAATATCTCTGTCTAGAACTCATCATCCATAACATTTTGGAAATAACTTTCTATATATATATTGAGAGAGAAAAATGCAGGATGAAAGGAAGGAAGGCCAACAGGTAGGAATAAAGATTTATGGTAAATGTAGGTGCCACTTTTATGAAAAGAATTTTATTTCATTTGACTTTAATTCAGTAGAAGAAATGACAACTAAAGTTAAACCAAAATAATTCTTGAATGTCAAAAATTTTATTACCAAAGGAAGTATTAATTCCTAAAATATTCCTCTAGGATTAAAATAAGAAATTGTGAAAAATATTGAGAATTTAGAATCAAGTGGATTTTTAAACTGAATGATTTTAGCTTTAGAGAATTTTTTGATAACATGCTTTGATAAAAGAGAATATTAGTGCTTTCATCTGCATTGTACATCTCCCCTCCCCCACCCTCCCAATTTTGTTAATTGTATATTTCTTAGATTGTCCTAATTTGTAAGATTCACTTTCTGTTCTATGAATTCCTAGGGTTGGTTAGTATTAGTTACATATTTGATGGATATGATACGCACTACCAATTTTTTACCACAGCTAACTCTTATATTTTGATTTATCTCTTCATTGACTGGGTTTTATTGTCAAGTAGTTTTTTTGTTTGATTTTTTATTTTAGGAAACTTTCATGAGAGCTCCATTTTCCAAACATAAAGTTCTAAAATTTTTTATGTTCCAGCACCTTTAGAGTATCAGTCAGTTAGGCCCAAAGAAGTACCTAACAGTTCTATTTATGAAGTGGTTAGAGTCAAACGGTTCAACAAGTATTTGTAGCCTGATGATTTACTAGTTATTTTAAAAATGCACACAAATTAAGAGAAAAAATAATATTTTATTTCATTCTTAAATAACGTTCATCATCTACTAATAAGATGTAAGACACTACACAGCTTCTCAAATCTTGGAATCAGATTATGCTATAAACATTTACTGTCACATATTTATTTTCATGTGGTTCTTGCTTTTTGTTATAGCAACTGCTGAAAATTCAGTCTCACAAAAATGTGACATTATCTAAAGGAAAGTAGCACATTTTGTTGAAATTGGTGTCTACTTCAAGCAATAATCTATGCAATGTGCCTATAAGTAATATCACTATATATACATTTAGTGTTTGATGAAAGTTTTGCCTATTGCATTAATATTATAACAATCATCATTTACTCTATATTTGTGGTATTTTCCTATTTGTGTACCGAAATTGAGCCTGGGAGGATAATTGCTATGTTCCTGACTGAGTTCCCAGGACTCCATTCTTGCTTCTGAGAGCAGCTTAATCAAGGACAATGCTGAAGGAGAGATGGGTGACCCTGTATGTTTATATATTTTCTACCTCAATGAACAATCTCTTTTCTCTCCAGAGGAAACTTCAGCACCCTTAAATCAAAGCCCTCAAGCAACCCCACCTTTCCCCTTTATTAGTATAAATATTATGCTCAACTGTGCATCCTTACTCAACTGATCCCCACACCTTCTCTCTCACCTCCTGAATTTGCCCCAGTCTACCTTGCAGAGCAAATATCGAATTAATTATAATTCTTACCACTTGGTATGTGTCCTCACCATCTGAGGCTGGTACTGACTTAAAACAAGATATCCAGTAGTAATAAACCTTTCTTACATAGGTTGGATATATATCATCATTTATACAGACACATGCACACACATACTAGTTTTGTTAAGAATATGTTAATTATAACTAAAGAAAACTCTTAAACATGATGACATATATAACCTATAAATTGTGGGATGAATAGTTTGTATTCCTGTGTCAATTGTTATAGAGTGGGGAAAAAGGATTAAGAATAATTACATTTTATAAATTGCTCGGTAGCCAAAGCAGCGTAGGTTCATTTGAAACATCAGCTGTCCTGGTAATTATCATACTTAGAGTTAACAGTAATTTGGCTCAAATAATTTATTTTTGGTCTCTATATTGCTTAAGCATCTGTTCATGAATTAGTTTTTGTAATGTTTCATATGTTCTGGTTCATGTTTGGCATTTTTGGTTCTGCTACAAAAATGAGATAAAACCATAGATTTTCTAAGTAGTCCTTGGACAATATTTAATATGTTCTCTTAGACAGGAAGCAAATTAAGTTATTTTAAGTTGTTCTTCATAGATTTTTTTCATCTTATTCATATTGTATATTAGTAATGAACTTGCAAATCAGTTTCTCAGAGTACACAAACTAAATTCATTCTGATATAAAAGAAAAATAAACAATTTGTCCAGAGGAAGGTATTCTATTACTGATTTATGGATAGATAAAATATAAAATATATTTTATCTAAATCAATTTATGACATTGTTTTGGTCTTACATATGAATAAGATGGAATCGATCATCTAACACCTGTGTAAGAGTCATTTCCTCATACAGAAATCATCAGTAAATACGGTATACTCTCGATTAGCCACTCTTAAAAATCTTTGGCATATATGTATTTCCAAATAGTGAGGTTTAACATATTTCTGCCCCCATATAAACTCCATATTTCATGCTTTGATGATAGAAATAAAATTAGGCAGGTAAGTGAGTAAATTTTTTAAAGTATTTTTTGAATGAAGTGAAATTCACAAAACAAAATTAAACATTTTAAAGTAAACAATTCAATGTCATTTAGAGCATTTACAGTGATGTGCAACCACCACCTATATCTAGTTCCAAAACTTTTTCATCACCACAAAATAAAATGCTATATCCATTAAGCAGCTGTCCCCCATACTCCTCTCCCCTTGCTAGATACCTGGCAATGACCAAGCTAAGTTGTCTCTATGGATGTACCTATTATGAATATTTCATATAAATGGGACCACACATTTTTGCATCTGGCTTCTTTGATTTCACACAATATATTAAAGTTTATTCATGTTATAGCATGTATCATTACTTCATTGTATGTATATACCACAACTTGTTTGTCCATTAATGGATATTTGGACTGTTTCTACCTTTTGGGTATTGTATTGTATCTATCTATAAATCATAGTGCTCCTATGAACATTAGTGTGTGTGTATGTATTTGTTTGAGTACCAGTTTTCAATTATTTGGGGTATATTCCTAGGAGTAGAATTTTGGATTAATATAGTTTATTCTATGTTTAACTTTTTGAGGAACCACCAACATGTATTCCATAGTCCAAAATGAACCATTTTATATCCCTACCAGCAATGTATAAGGGTTCCAGTTTCTGCACATTTTTGCCATTTGCTATTTTCTACTTTTTAAAAATTATAACTATCCTTGTAGGTGTGAAGTGGTATCTCATTGTGATTTGGATTTGCATCCCTAATGACTAAAATTTTTGAGCATCTTTTGATGAGCATTTTGGCCATTTTTTTGTTGTTGTAATATATTCAGTATAGTAGACCCTTAATATATATATTATATATTATTTGCAAATATTTTCTCCCATATATTGTCTTTTCACTTTCTTGAAAATCTTGTTTGAGACACAAAAGTTTTAAATTTTGATGAAATCTAATTTGCATGTTTTTTTTTCTTTTGTTGTTTGTGTTTTTGGTGTCATATCTGAGAATTTAGTGCCAAATCCAAGGTTATGACGTTTTACTCCTATGTTTTCTTCTAAGTGTTTTATGGTCTTAGCTCTTACAGTCAAGTCATTGATTCACTTTGAGTTAATTTCTGTATAAAGTGTGAAGTAGGGTTCTGACTTCTTTTTCTTTTTTTTAAATCCAGTTGCCATAGTACCATTTCTTGAAAACATATCTTTTTCCCTCATTGAATGGTTCTGGTCCCCAAATCAATTGGCCATAGACATGTGGGTTTATCTCTGAACTCTCATTTCTATTCCATTGGTTAATATGTTTATCTTTACAAATATTTTAAGGCTAAATAAAATAGGAATTGTGAATTATCCACACATTTAAAAAATTATTTGCTTGTAATTTTTAATTAAGTCACAATTATGTAGATACTGTGTTGTAGGCACTCTGTTAGGCAGAAGGAGCATAAAGTTGAATACACACTACCCCTATTCTCAAGAACGAGTTTAATGTTTAGTGTGGAGCCAACATAAGTAAATCAACAATTTAATTTTAGTCTGGTAAGGACTAGTATTTAGATGGGCACATGATGCTATAGGAGTGTAGGGACATAATGAGTATTCACCTACATTCATTCAGCAGGTAATTAGTCTAAATTAATCATAGAACCCTATTCCCCTTGCCAGGGATTTTTCTTTTTCAATGATGGGTTGCTAAGTCGCTTTAAGCTAAGAGATAAGCAGTATGATATATTGGTTAAGAGAGGCCCCAGTAAAGTTTACTAAGGGATTTGTGAAGGGAAATTTTATCACTCTTAAGAGAAAGTCACAAGAAGTTGATCTCTTTCCATTGGAAATTAATGAGGAAAAAATATATTCCCCAAATGTTACCAGCAGTCTTCCATGAAGCCACAGTGGAGACTACAGAGCAGAGAGTCAAAACTGAACTGAGTCCTTGATGGCATGATTGAACCACTGCCTTAACCAACCCTGAAGACTCACCCATCTTTATGTGAATTCATAAATTTTCTTACTATTTATGGCAGTCTGAACATGGAGTTATGTTTCTTGAAGGTGAAATATCCATATATTGGGGAGCATAGTGCCAGAGGTATATATAAGTGTGATTAAGGTTCAGATACAGCTTCCCAAAAACAGTGGTATTTGAATTGAATGTTAAAGACTTAGTAAGTTAGCTAAGCAAAAAAGGAGGATGGTATTGCAAGAAGGAACATGAAATGTGAATTACAAAGTAGAAAACATGAGCCCTGATAATAAATAATTTACAATATAATTAGGATAATAGAATATAGATGTAAAAAGGCAATACATACTCTCATATGTATTATGTTTCTTAGTTTTCACATCAACACTGTTAAGGTAAATGAGTAGGGGCTCCTGGGTGGCTCAGTCGGTTAAGCATCAGACTCTTGTTTTCAGCTCAAATCATGATCTCAGGGTTGTGAGATTGAGCCTTGTGTCCAGCTCCTTGTAGGGTGTGGAGCCTGCTTAAGATTCTTTCTCTCCCTTCTCCCTATGCTCCTCCCCACCCCTGCTCTTGCACGTTCCGTCTCTCTCTTTAAAAAAAAGAAGAAGAAGAAGAAGAAGGTAAATGAGTGTAAAAGAATAGATAGGAGAGACACTCAGGAATGCCAGACCTCAACAGTAGCACAATTAAGTAAACAAATAATTGTTGAGGCCACATTTGCTTATACCACTTACCTGAGGAGTTTTCAAAGCGTAAAAGTTATAATCAGGAGATCATGATATGTTCTAGTTAATGTCTGCCTATAATAGTTTGTTAAATCTGTGACATACAGTGCTGTTACCAAATCCAAGATGGTGATACCTTCTAATATGATCAAGACTGCATTTTGAAGGGAGGAGACCACCTAGTGGACATTTTCAGTGGGGGTTTCTAGGACTGAGCATGGGTAGTGATATCCTGACAAAATGGCAGTCTAGTCTGCTTAGCAAGAGGGAAGAATATCTTCAACTATTTTGTGGGAACTTTGTTAATTCCAATGGAAATGCTTATTTCCCCATGACATTTTCATTGTGATTTAATTTCCCAAAAAGAGTGGGATCAGTGAAAGAATCCCCTGCTGACAAAATTGCTACTTGTGTCTGACATTAATTTTTATTAATATAAATTAATGAAGTTGAATTTTATTTCTTAGGGTTTTTTGAGTCTTGATTCTGATAAAGCAGTATGATATATTGGTTAAGACTGCATACTCTGAGATTAAGAATTCCTCATATCAGTGAGGTCATATGATACATGTCTTTCTCTGACTGACTTATTTCGCTCAGCATAACACTCTCCAGTTCCATCCATGTCATTGCAAATGGCAAGATAGCAGGAGGGGAAGAATGAAGGGGGGGAAATCGGAGGGGGAGATGAACCATGAGAGACAATGGACTCTGAAAAACAAACTGAGGGTTCTAGAGGGAAGTGGGGTGGGAGAATGGGTTAGCCTGGTGATGGGTATTAAGGAGGGCACGTATTGCAATGAGCACTGGGTGTTATACACAAATAATGAATCATGGAACACTACATCAAAAACTAATGATGTAATGTATGGTGATTAACATAACATAATTAAAAAAAAAAGAGTGCATACTCTGGGGGCACCTGGGTGGCTCAGTTGGTTAAGTATCTGCCTTTGGCTCAGGTCATGATTTCAGGGTTCTGGGATGGAGTCCCATGTTGGGCTCCCTGCTCAGCAGGGAGTCTGCTTCTCCCTCTCCCTCTCCTTCTGCCCCTCTCCCCTGCTCGTGCTCTCTCTTTCTCTCTCTCTCTCCAATAAATAAATAAATAAATAAATAAATAAATAAATAAATAAAATCCTTAAAAAAAAAAAAAAGACTACATACTCTTGAGCCAGACTGACTATTGGGTTCAGATACCAACTTAGTGACATAGTAGCTATATAATCGAGAGTTACTTAAGTTCTCTGCCTGTTTCCTCATCTGTAATGAAGGGATAATAATTATAGAACCTTTCTTATTTAGTTGTTATGAGAATTAAATGTTATCCATGTTTAGTGTACTGGAATAGTATTTGGCATAAAATCGGTAGTCAATAAATTTTATTCTAATAGCTATTTTATTAATGTTCAGTTATTATGGTACTAATTCCTTCTAAGTCATCGATAAAAACAACTTCCCAGGTCTATGAGACTGAGGGCCAGAAGTTGCGCTGTACTGGGGAAGCCAAGTTATCCCTATTAAAGGATACGCTTCAGCAAATAGCCAGTGTCCTTGGGCTACATCATTTTCATCCATGACATGTGTAGTATCATTGTTTCCCATGACAGAATAAATGAGTAGCCATCTGATACTGGCAATGGACCTCTGGAGTGAGAATGATTTTCCCAGTGTCACAGAGCAAGTAATTTTTGGGCTTCTGGCCTGAATCCTAGTCACCTGACTCCATAATCCTGTGATCATTTCATTGTCTAATGAAAATATAAAATTTTCTAGCCCTCCTGCTTCTTTTGTTCTCATATTAATAGGATTTATTTAAGCAAATACAGTTAAATGTTCCCCAAAGTGGTTAAAAGCAACATATTTCCTGCAAAATCATACCCCTTGTTATGTGGCTGCATCTCATTTTAGAGCAAGTTCAGTTAAAAGATAATGCAGCAAGATCTTCTAGAAAATAGCACTTAGGTAATGGTGCATATTTATTCTTTAAACATTAGTTTCCTTAAGAACAAATTTTGATTTCTCTCATTAAAATATGAATCATGCATTATATAATTATTTTTTAAAGATTTATTTATTCTAGAGAGAGAGTGCACATGAGTGGGGGGAGGGGTAGAGGGAGAGAATCTTCAAGCAGACTCCCAACTGAGCATGGA
The DNA here is from genome assembly GCF_011800145.1 of Mirounga leonina. Taxonomy (NCBI): domain Eukaryota; kingdom Metazoa; phylum Chordata; class Mammalia; order Carnivora; family Phocidae; genus Mirounga; species Mirounga leonina. The sequence continues at coordinate 39,144,876 of NW_023270265.1, forward strand.
GCCAGATGTGGGGCTTGATCCCATGACCCATGAAATCATGACCTGAGCTGAAACCAAGAGTCAGATGATTGACTGAGCCATCCAGGTGCCCCATGTATTATGTAATTGCATCACAAAACTATAGTAAACACATCTTAATTTTTCATAGGATACACATATAATTTATATGATTTAGATTATTTGCATTTAGAGTGCAGGCTTAGTGCTGCAATGGAGAAATAAACCAAGATGGTCGACAAGTGTTTGTCTACCATAGTATCCCAGGGCTGGGGAGTGGCTCAGGGCAGGCAGGCAACTCTGTTCCACAAGTCCACAAATGAACTGAGGTTCATTTTTATTCTCTGCTGTGCTCTAGGATGTTGTCCTTATTTACATGCCAGAGCTGGCTCTCAAGTACTACATCCTTATATTCCAGCTCATGTGACCATGAGAAATGAGAAATCAGAACTTTTTCAGATTCATTTTTAAAGAGTATGTATGGTAATTGCCTTCATCACTCTGTTCACATTCCACTGTTCAAAATTTAAATTACTAGCTGCAGAAGATTATGGGAAATATGGTCTTTAACTATGTGGCCTTGTACTTGTATAAAATTCACTGTTACCAATGAACAGTGTTAAATAAACCCACATGGATAAGTGACTTTTAGGGAGTAGGTGAAGGTAAGGAGATCATATGGGTGAGTAATCATCCAGTTATATGAATGTGAAGTAATAAATGATCCTATCAGGCTTGTGAGGTTGGAAGTGAGTCAGATTGTGTGAATCCAATACTGTGGAAGAAGCACAATATCTTTATGACTAGGATAGAAAGAAAAGAAAAAGATTAATGCTTGATTATTTTTTATTATCTTCAGGGAATAAGCAAGTTGGCTATAAGTAAGAACTCCTTATCTATTATATTCAAAGTAAAACTAGAGACAGAAGTAGGATGTTTCTTTCTTTAAATAAGTGTTTTATAATTTTTAAAGAATCTATTTGGCTCAGGACATCAACTGTCTCTCTCTTATTTTACTCAGATATGTAGCCAATTTTATTTATCTGAGCAAGCTACCTAATTTTACATGTTGTGATATTTTGGTATTCCTTTAGAGTTCTCAGAAATCATTAATATAAAGAGAATATGCATCTGGTGATGGAATATACTCCATTATTTATTTGTTATTTACCATACTGGAAAATTCTAGTAGGTAGAAAATAGTGAGATTATCACATATACACACAATTTTTTGATAAGCCACAATACATGAATAATATAAAGCCAAGTTTTAAAATCCTCAGTCAATATTATAAATACAAATCCTAAGCCCTTAAGCTAAAATTTCACAAGACAGTCTTCTTGTCCATTATTCATTACAAAGATGCACATATCCCTAATGGGAAAACCACTTCTATCATGAAATACAGAAGATGTGTGAGTCCTGGTTCTGTCTATGCTAATGTAAGTATTTTTATCACTACAGGTTTGTAGGTTTGGTTGTTTTGGGATTCATCTGTGACGGTTTCTTTCTGTGTGTTTGAATTTGATGTATAGATGTATGCTATGAGGACACAAGCTTATTCTTTTCTTTTGTAGGACTTCAGAGTCATTTCAAAGGCATGAGTTGAAATGTTTTAGTAGCATCCCGATAGCCATGGGTTTTAAGATATTTTTTCAAGTTTTTTTTATTATTATGTTAATCACCATACATTACATCATTAGTTTTTGATGTAGAGTTCCATGATTCATTGTTTGTGTATAACACCCAGTGCTCCATGCAGAACGTGCCCTCTTTAGTACCCATCACCAGGCTAACCCATCCCCCACCCCCCTCCCCTCTAGAACCCTCAGTTTGTTTTTCAGAGTCCGTCGTCTCTCATGTTCCTCTCCCCCTCCAATTTCCCCCCCTTCATTCTTCCCCTCCTGCTATCTTTTTCTTTCTTTTTTTTTTTTTTTAACTTATAATGTATTATTTGTTTCAGAGGTACAGATGGGTGATTCAACAGTCTTGCACAATTAACAGTGCTCACCATAGCACATACCCTCCCCAATGTCTGTCACCCAGCCACCCCATCCCTCCCACCCCCACCACTCCAGCAACCCTCAGTTTGTTTCCTGGGATTAAGAATTCCTCATATCAGTGAGGTCATCTGATACATATCTTTCTCTGGTTGACTTATTTCGCTCAGCATAACACCCTCCAGTTCCATCCACGTCATTGCAAACGGCAAGATTTCATTCCTTTTGATGGCTGCATAATATTCCATTGTATATATATACCACATCTTCTTTATCCATTCATCTGTTGGTGAATGTCAATGGCTCTTTCCACAGTTTGGCTATTGTGGACATTGCTGGATAGCCATGGGTTTTAATTCAAAAATAAGTGTAGGCAATAATACTAACACATGCCTACTTGCATTTGTTTCCAATTGTTTCCAAGAAGAATAGAATGAATAGTAGTTTATTAGCACTGACTCCCCATGATACCCTATTGAGTGTGTGACATGTGCATTTTAAAAGTTGTAAATACTGCAAGCATAACCTAATAACGCCTTTTTTTTTAACTCATTAGCAGTTTCAGCAACAAGTCCTTTATACCTTAGAAATAATCAAAGATAGAGATTCTAAAGTAATTTGACACTACTGAAGCCTTAGAAAGTGGGCCTTTTCAAATTTCCCATGGTAAGTATGAGGAAAGGTCTATATTTGGTATTAGCTGTGAGTAAAGAGTTTTTAATTTATAAAATAAATTTACCTTTATTATCTTTATTTTTTATTATCCTCAAATCTGTCATCATTCCTATAATAGAGAAAAGAGGGAGAAAAGCAAGTGTTATATGTAATATCCTCTAATGAAATATTAATACCACGATCTGAAAATTAAAATTAGTACCTATGAGAAAAGTCAGCTAAACTAATTTTAACCATTAAAACATTTTAAATCACTTCAGATTTTGATATATACAACACACCATGATTATTATGCACTTTTATTATCTTTGGCAGATTATCCTTACCATTTTCTATGTCACTACAATGAAATGGATTTTCCATTTCATGGTACACAGTAGCAATTCATTAGTGTCTATAATGGCACTTGAATTCAATCAACCATATTAAACACTGACCTAGTTTCAGAATGGTTCAAAGAATAGTGATACATATATTTGGATTTTGATAGTCTTAGATTCTGGTAAAAGGTAACATATTTAAGCATTGATAAAATTCATACTGGAACAATGAGTTTAATTGGCCGCCAGACAGTAAGCAAATAAGATGTCAAAAATCTGTGTAATTTAGTAATCCATTAAGCCTAATGTAGCTGCATATGCCAAAGGATTTGACAAAATTGTATTTTAGATAATCATTGTCATCCTTTACTATTTGAATAAAATTTAGAAAAAAATGCTTAATCTGAAAGATTTTAAATTATATATATATTTTTACTACACGGAAGTAAATATGCTCAAGTATTTAAAAAGTAGATGCAATTTATTAGTTCCAGAGGAATAAGCTACAGAGTAGGAATAAATATTTTCAACGCATAAACCTGGCAAATGATTCATACTCATAAAAACCAGTTTTACAAATCAATAAAAGAAGATAGATAAACCAGTAGAAAAAAGGGTAAAGATTTGAACAGACACTCCATAAAAGAAGATATCCAAATACCCAATAAGCATATGTAAAAATTTTCAGTTTCATTAGTCATTAGAAAAATGTAAAATAAAACTACAGTGAGATAACATTATATCACTATCAAATGGCTAAAATGAAAAAGAGCCAATTCTAAGTGTTGTCAAAAATGTGTAGCAATTGAAACTCATTCAATGCCATAAAGAGTGTAAGTTGATACAACTCCTTTAGATAACTGTTTGGCAATGTCTATTAAAGCAAAGCATATGCATACCTTATGACTGATACATTCTGTTCCTAGGTACCTGATAGGAATGCATATATCAGTTCACTAAATCACATGCAAGAATGTTCATAATAGCATTATTAGTAGTAGCCAGAACCTGGTATACTCAAATGCTCATCAACAGATGGAATTTTTTAAAAGTTAATAATGGTATATACCCTCAGTGTCACACATAGGAAAGAAAATGAGTGAACTTCTACAATTGCATGTAACAATATAGATGAATCTCACAAGCATAATGACTACCAAAGGGGAAGAAAAAGACCAGAAACATAAGAATAAATACTGTCTGACTCAGTTTATTTAAAGTTTAAAAACATGCAAAACTAACCAGTATGTTGTTTCAGGTTAGTACTTACCCATGTGATGGGTAGTATTTACTGGGAATAGTATAAGGACACCTTCTAGGGTGCTGCTGATAATAGGATTTCTTATTCTGGATCCTCTTTATACAGATATATCTAATTTTTGAAAGACAATTGAGCTATCAACTTATGATTTATAGACTTATGTGTGTTTTCTACTTCAATAAAATTTTAAAAATATATTTGGTGTCTGAGAACCAAACTGAGGGGTTCTAGAAGGGAGGGGGTTAGGGGCATGGGTTAGCCTGGTGATGGGTATTAAAGAGGGCACGTACTGAATGGAGCACTGGGTGTTATATGCAAACAACGAATCATGGAACACTACATCAAAAACTAATGATGTATGGTGATTAACATAATAAAATATATATATGTGTGTGTGTGTGTGTGTGTATTTGGTGTGGGCAGGTGAATAGCAGAAGGGACCCAATCATAACAAGTAGACCGGTCCTAGAAGCCTCTTTGTCATCTAGGGTCTAAGACTCTCCTCCCTCATGCTAGAGACATGGAGGCAGCCTAGAGACACCAACAGAGGGATCTCACCATGTCCTTATCCCACAGCGGTAGCCTAGGGCAGGCCTGGGAAATCCCTTCTACCTCCTCAGGTAATCCTAGCAGTTACTAGCTAACTGGGAGGCCCAGAAGCACCAAATATATAGACCAAAATAAGCCTGCTAAGACTCTGAAAAACTACTAGTAGAACCACAGCCCACAAAAGTATGCCAAGATCTGAGTACTAAAACTAAACAGAGTTAATGTCTGCTACAATAAGATATTTAATAGAATCCAGAGTCTTCTTTCATAATAGAACAAATGTCTAGCATGCAATAAAAAAAAAAAAAAACACCCTTCTTATCAAGAACCAAGCAAATCACAATGTATATGTGAAAAGATAATCAACTGATGCCAACATAGATGAATGAGATACTGGAATTTTCAAATAAGGATTTTAAAGCAGCCATCATAAAAATTTTCAACAATGAAATACAAATTCTCTTTAAAAATTAAAAGAGTAGGAAAGCTCAGCAAAAAAAAATAGAAATTATAAAAAACCAGTATACCAAAACAATTGTATTTCTGTACACTAAGAATGAATAATCTGTAACTGAAATTAAATGTAATTCCACTTACAAGAGCATAAAATAGAATAAAATGGGAACAAATTTAACAAGTAATTTTAAGACTTGTACACTGGCAACTACAAAATGTAGTTGAAAGAAATTAAAGAAGCCCTAAATAAAGAGAAAGATACCTCATGTTTATGAATTAGAAGACTTTCTATTGTTAAGATGGCAATACTCCCCAGTTGGTATGTAGATTTCATGGAATTCCTATCAAAATCATAGCTGCCTTCCTTGCAGATGTTAAAAACCTGGTCCAAAATTCATATGGAAATGCAAGAGATCCATGATTGCAAAACCACTCTTGAAAAGCACAGAGCTAGAGGACTCACACTTTCTGATTTCAAAATTTATTGTAAAGCTATAGCAATAAAGACAATGTGGTTCTGGCACAAAAGTAGAAATATAGATTAGTGGAATATAATTGAGAATCCAGAATAAACCTTAACATTTATGGCTAATTGGTTTCTGCTAAGGGTGCCAAGACAATTCAGTGTAGGAAAGAATAGTCTTTTTAATAAATGGTGCTGGGATAACTTGCTGCACACATGCAAAATTATGAGGTTGATCACTCTACCTCACACCGTGTACAAAAATTAACTCAAAATAGCTTTGCGCAGTGACAGTATCATAGCCAATGAGGTTTATCCAAGGCGCGATTATTGCTAATTCAAAATAAAGCATACACCTAAATATAAAACTAAAACTATAAAATTCTTAGAAGAAAACATAGGGGTAGATATTCATGACATTGGATTAGGTGGCTCAAAAATCACAACAACAGAAGAAAAATTCTTAAATTGGACCTCATGAAATGAAAAACTTTTATACTTCGAGAGACACCATAAAAAAAGTAAAAAGACAGCCTGCAGAATGGGAGAAAATATTTGCAAATCTGATATTCTGTATCAAGATAGGGACTTGTACTCAAAATATGGAGAATTCATTCAACTTAATATAATAAACAAAATCAATTTAAGTACAGAAAATAAGCAAATAAATTGAACTGATATTTTTTCCAAAGAAAATAAATAAATGGCTAATAAGTACATGAAAAGTTACTTAACATCATTAGTGGTTAGGAAAATGCAAATCAAAACCAGAGTGAGATACCACTTGACATCCACAAGTATACCTTTAATCTGAAAGACAGACAGTAACAAGTGTTGGTGAGGATGTGAAGCAGTTGAACTTCCATAAACTGCTGTGGGAATGTAAAATTGGGAAACCTCTTTGGAAAATAGTTTGGCTGCACCTCAAAAGTTAAACATAGAATTACCATGTGACCAAGCAATTTCACTCTTATGTATATACCCAGGAGAAATTTAAAAATAGGCCCATACAAAACTTGTTTGAAATATTCATAGCAATATTATTTGCAATAGCCAAGAAATGGAAACAACCCAAATGTCTATCGACTGATGAATGAAAAACAAAATGTGGTACATACATACAATGGAATACTACTTGGTAATTAAAAAGAATGAAGTATTAATACATGCTATAACATGGATGAACCTTGAAAGCATTATGCTAAGTGAAAGAAGTCAGACACAGAAGGCCACATAATGTATGATTCCGTTTATATGAAATGTCCAAATAGTCAAATCCATAGAGACAGAAAATAGTGGTTTTCAGAGACTAGGGACACAGGAAATGGGGAGTGACTGCTAATCAGTATGGGGCATTTTTTGGAGGTGATGAAAACATTCTGGAATTAGATAGCAATGATAATTGTAAAACTCTGTGAATAAATTAAAAACCACTAATTTTGACTCCTTAAGAGGATGAATGTTTTTTATATGTATTTATATATTAGAAAAACTGTATTTAAGAAAAAAGAAAAAATTATAAAACCTAAAAATTCAGTAACAGAAATTTTTAAAAATCCTTGCTGTATGGACTCCATAGTAGAGTGGAGATGACAGAATAGGATCATTGAACTTGAGGACAGAACAATGGAATTCACTCAGCAGACAAAATGGACTAAAATAATGAACAGAACACCAGGGACCTGTGGGATAAGAACTTTAGAGCCAACATTCCTGTCATCTGAGTCTCAGAAGTGGTGGAGAAAGAGAGTGGGGCTGAAATGGTATTTGAAGAAATAATGGCTAAGAACTTACTAATCTTGGCAAAGGACACAAACCTACAGATCCAGGAAGCTGATTGAACCCCAGCAGGATATACCCAAAATTATTCCCACCAAGAAACATCATAATTAAATTAATAAAATAAAGACAAAGAAAATTGCAATCAGAGAGAGATACTGTGCTACATATACAACACCAGTTTTTATGTCAGTGAATTTCTCTTCTGAAATCATGGAAGCCTGAAAGGAGCAGCACAATATTTTTTAAATGAGGAAGGAAAAGAGCTTTCAACTGTGAGTTCTATATTTGGAGGAACTATCTATCCTTAAGGAATGAAGGGGAAACAAAACATTCTCAGATGAAAGAAAACTGAAAGCATCTATGTCCTACAGACCTACCTTTAAGAGTTATGAAATGGAAATTCTTCAAACTGAAAGGAAATGATAAAGGCAAGAAATTTGGGGCATCAAGAAGAAGGATCAATAAGAAGAATAGAAATATAGGTATGTACCATAGACTATCCTCTTACTCATGAGATTTATAAATCTTTGATGATTGAAAAGAAACATAATGCAGTCTGATACTCAATACAATGATATGTATTTTTTAAAGATTATTTATTTATTTATTTATTTATTTATTTATTTGAGAGATAGAGCAAGAGAGACAGAGCAAGAGAGCACAAGCAGGGGGAGTGGCAGAAGGAGGGGGAGAAGCAGATTCCCTGCAGAGCAGGGAGACCCACAATGGGGCTCTATCCCAGGACCCTGAGATCATGACCTGAGCCAAAGGCAGATGCTTAACTGACTGCACCACCCAAGTATCCCTCAATACAATGATATTTTTTCTTTTCTTTTTTTATTATTATGTTCAATTAGCCAGCATATAGTGCATCATTAGTTTTTGATGTAGTGCTCAACGATTCATTAGTTGCATATAACACCCAGTGCTCATCACCAAAGTGGGGAAGGTAGAGGTCAAAATTGGAAGTGAGGTTCCACATGTCACTGTAAGTGGTAAAATGTAGATTCCAGTGGACTATTTTAAGTCACATGTGCATGTAATAATACCCAGAGCTATCACCATGAAGACTATACAAACAGATATACTCAAAACATGATAAATAAATCAAGCCAGATTCCTTAAATCTGTTCACATAACTTAAAGGAAAGTAAGAAAAGAGAAAGAGAGGAAAGAAAACCAATGAAAACAAAGAAAATAAGTACAAAAATGCAGACTTAAATGCTAACATATTAATAATTAATATAAATAAACTTTGATTAAGGAGAGAGATTAAAGGACAGAGATTGGCAGAGTGGATAAAACAACAAAACTATCTGCTACCTACAAGAAAAACAACTTCAAATTCATCTACATAGGTAGGTTGAAAGTAAAAGGATGGAAATATATATATCATGCAAATATTAAAAACAGTAGTATATTAATATCTGATAAAATAGACTTGAAAGCAAAGAAAATTACTAGAGACAAAGAAGGACATTATATAATGATAAAAGGATCAATCCACCAGGAAGACATAATAATCCTGAGTGTGTATGTACTGAACAACAGATCTTCAAATTACATGAAGCAAAACCTGATAGAACTAAAAGGAAAAATAACAAAATCAATGGTTATACTTGGGTCTTGTACATGCCCCTTACCCCAGGAACTGATAGAGCTACTAGACTAAAAATCACCAAGGGTATAGAAGGTTTGAATAACACCATCAATTTACAAGATGAAGTTAACATGTTAAGAATATTCTACCCAACAACAACAGAATACACATATTTTTCAAGTGCCCATGGGACATTAACTAAGATAGAAATTCTCCTAGGCCATAAAGATAACTTAACAAATTTAAGAGAAAGCATACAGAATGTGTATTCAGACCATAATGAAATCAAATTAGAAATCAATAACAGAAAGAAAACAAGAAAAAATTTTTTAAACATTTGAAATTACACAACAAACTTCTAAATAACCCATTAGTCTCAAAGAAAATTTCTTTTTAAATTTTAGAACTGAAGGAAACTGGAGGAAAACAGAAACACAGCATATCAAAATATTTGGGATGTAGCTAAAGCAGTGCTGAGAGGGAAATTTATAGCACTAAATGCTTATGTTAGAAAGAAGGGTCTCAAATCAATAATCTAAGTTCCTACATAAAGAAACTAGAAAAGAAAGAGTTAAAAATAAACACAAATCAGGCAGAAAGAAGCAAACAATAAAGATTAAAACAGAAATCCAGGAAGCTTGACATAGGAAAACAAGAGAGGATCAGTGAAACTTAAAGCTAGTTCTTAAAAAAATCAGTGGAATTTGTAAATCTCTAGAATTTAATTTGAAAGAGAGAATCTAGGAAAAATAGGGAGAAGACACAAATGGTATCAGATATGAAGTTATTACTACAGATTCTGCAGCTATTTAGGGAATACAATGGACAGCTTTATGCCCATAAATTTAACAACTACGATGAAATGGAACAATTCCTCAAAAATAACAAATTACTGAAACTCAACCAAGATGGAAGAGATAATCCATGGGGCGCCTGGGTGGCTCAGTCATTAAGCGTCTGCCTTTGGCCCAGGTCATGGTCCCAGGGTCCTGGAATTGAGCCCTGCGCTGGGCTCCCTGCTCAGCGGGAAGCCTGCTTCTCCCTCTCTCACTCCCTCTGCTTGTGTTCCTGCTCTCGCTGTCTCTCTCTCTGTCAAATAAATACATAAAATCTTTAAAAAAAGATGAAATAGATAATCCAAATGGTCCTATAACCATTAAAGAAATCAAATTTATAATTTTATTTTACTTTTTAATTTTTTAAAGATGTTATTTATTTTAAAGAGAGAGAGACAGCAGGAGTGTGAGGGGCAGAGGGAGAGGGAGAGAGAGAGAATCTCAAACACATTCCATGCTGAGTAGGGAGCCTGACGAGGGGCTCGATCCCAGAACCCTGGGATCATGAGCTGAAACCAAGAGTCAGATGCTTAACCAACTGCACCACCCAGGCACCCCAAATTTATAATTTTAAATCATTCTTTAAAATTAATTTCTAGGTGCAATTGGTTTCAATGCTGAATTCAAGCAAACATTTAAAGAAGAATTAACAGAACTTTTACATAAATTCTTTTCAAATACAGAAAAGAAAGGAGCACTTCCTAGCTCATTTTAGTTTGTTATTACTCTCATACCTAAAACCAGACAAAGATATTACAAAAAAAAATTACAGTCCCATACCTCTCGTGAACTTAGAAAGAAAAATCTATAATAAAATATTAGAAAACTGAATTCATCAGTATAAAAATAATTATGCACCATGACCAACTGTGATTTATTACAGATCTACAATGCTGGTTCATCATTTGGAAATCAGTGTAATCTGCCATTTGAACCTATAAAGAAAAAATATATATTCATATGATGGAAAAAAGCATTTCACAAAATCCAACACCCATTCATGATTAAAAAAACAAAAACAACTATCAGCAGTTTGGGAATAAAGGGGAATTTCCTGAGCCTAATAAAGAGCGTCTACAAAAAAACAAAAACAAAACCATGGTTAACATCATACTTAGTGGTGAAAGACTGAATGCTTTCCCTGTAAGATCAAGAACAAGGTAAGGATTTCCATTTTCAACACTTTAGGTTTGGTTATTTTCCCATAGACCTTAGAATTTAATTTGAACTACTTTCTTCACTGACTTCCCCTCTGTAGTTTCGGCATTGACATTATTTAAAGCGTACTCACATACAATGAAATATGATGAAATGTGAAAAGTGTGCTTTAGAAGGGTAGAAACAAAATGCAGTTACAGTTGATCCTTGAACAATGCGGAGATTAGGGGCACTGACCCCCTGCACAGTTGAAGATCAGTGTATATCTTTGATGCCCCAAAACTTAACTACTAATCGCCTACTGTTGACTGGAAGCCTTATCAATAACACAAATAGTCAACACGTATTTTGTGTTTTATATATTACACACTCTATTCTTACAAGTAAGCTATAGAAAAGAAAATGTTATTAAGTAAATCATAAGGAAGAGAAAACATATTGGTAGTACAGTACTGTATTTATTGAAAAAAAATCTGCAAATACATGGACCTGCATAAGTCAAACCTGTATTGTTCAAGGGTCAACTGTACTTACAACCACTGTTATTTTACATTGTTCTAGAAGATGTACCAAAGTTACTATATAAGAAACATATGTATTAAAATGCAATAGAATCTACTGAAAAGTTAGCAGAAACAATAAGATAATTCATTATTGTGAATAATTACAAAATGAATATAAAAGCTTTTTTTTTGCCCATGTAAAATTGCCGCCTGTTTTTGAAATCTGATTTTAACTTGATCATATAATCATTTGATGAACTGTGTATTATCTTCTGAGTTGGAATTTAAGAGGCTAGAATTTACTTATTTTGGAAACTTGTCAACTGAATTGAGAGCCCAGAAATAACCCATGTTACATAGGGTCAACTAAGCTTTGACAAGGACACCAAACACTCAATGTGGAAAGAATGGCCTCTCTAATAAATGATGTTGGAAAAATTGATATCCACATGAAAAAGAATGAAATTTGACCCCTATCTTACAACACTCACAAAAATTTGCTCAAAATGGATTTAAGACTTGAATATATAAAACTCCCACGAGCAGGGGTGCCTGGGTGGCTCAGTCATTGGGCGTCTGCCTTTGGCTCATGTCATGATCCCAGGGTCCTCGGATTGAGCCCCGCATTAGGATCCCTGCTCCGTGGGAAGCCTGCTTCTCCCTCTCCCACTCCCCCTGCTTGTGTTCCCTCTCTCACTGTGTCTCTCTCTGTCAAATAAATAAATAAAATCGTAAAACAAAAAAAAGACAACTCCTACAAGTAAACATAAGGGAAAAGCTCCTTGACATTGGTCTTGACAATGAATTTTTTGATATGGCACCTAAAACACAAGCAACAAAATGAAAAGTGAGAGTACATCAAAGTAAAATGTTTCTGCACAGCAAAGGAAACAACAAAATGAAAAGGCAATCTACAGAATAGGAAGAAATATTTTCAAACCATCTCTCTGTTATGGGGTAAATATCTAAGATATATAAGAAAATCTTATAACTCAATACCAAAAAAAAATCTGATTAAAATATGGGCAAAGGTCCTGAATAAATATATTTCAAAAGAAGACATCCAAATAGCCAACAGGTACATGAAAACGTGTCACCATCACTAATCACCAGGAAAATACAAATCCAAACCACAATAAGATACCACCTCACACCTGTTAGGATGGGTAACAGAAAGACAAGTGAAAACAAGTGTTGGCAAGGTGGTGGAGAAATGGAAATCCTTGTATTCTGTTGGTGAGAATGTAGAATGGTGCAGCCACTTTGGAAAACAGTATGGACTTTCCTCAAAAAATTAAAAATAGAACTACCATATGATTCAGCAATCCCATTTCTGGGTATATATCTGAAAGAAATGAAATCTATCTCAAAGAGATATCTGCACCCTCATGTTCATTATAGCATTTTTCACAGTAGCCAAGATACGGAGAAGCCCAATATTCACCAATGGATGAATCATTTAAGAAAACGTGGTATATACATAAAATGAAATATTCAGCTTTAAAAAAAGAAGGAAATCCTGCCATTTGCAACAACACGAATGTAACTAAAGGACATTATGCTAAGTGAAATAAGCCAATTACAGAATGACAAATATTTCGTGATTCCACTTAGATGCGGTATCTAAAATAATCAAACTCTTAGAAGCAAAGAATAGAATGATGGATGCCAGAAGCTTGGAGGAGGAAAAAAGGGTATTGTTTTTCAAAGAGTATAAAATTTCTCTTATGCAAGATAAATAATTTCTAGAGATGTGCTCTACAACATAGTATCTACATTTTTAAATGTGATATTGTACACTTTAAAATATGTTAAGAGGATTGGTCTGGATGGATCTAAAGGTAAGTATTCTTACCAACACACACACACACACACACACACAAGTAAATTACTAGAGATGCTGGATATATTTAACACCTTGGTTGTGGTGATGGTATTGTGGGTATATGCCTATGTCCAAACTCACCAAGATGTATACATTAAATGTGTGTACTTTCTTTGTGTATCAATTATAACTCAATACAACTAAAAACCTAAAAAAATGTAAAAAAGTACATTAATATAATACTAAAAGGTTTCAAAATCAGTGAGTTTTGCAAGGACAAAGGATACAAAGCCAATACATAAAAGCATGGGTATTTCTACATACTGTCAACGAACAGTGAGAAATTGAAATAAATAAGAGTGACATTTACAATATCTCCAAAAAACATGAAATATTTAAGTAAAGTTTTTTTTTTTTTAAAGATTTTATTTATTTATTTGACAGAGAGAGACACAGCGAGAGAGGGAACACAAGCAGGGGGAGCAGGAGAGGGAGAAGCAGACTCCCCACTGAGCAGGGAGCCCGATGCGGGGCTCGATCCCAGGACCCTGGGATCACGACCTGAGCCGAAGGCAGACGCTTAACGACTGAGCCACCCAGGCGCCCCTTTTTAAGTAAAGTTTAACAAAATATGTGCTGAAGACTATGAAACACTGATGAAAGAAATCAAAGAAGACCTAACTAAATGGAGAAATATACTTTTTCTCATGGCTTGGAAAAATCAATATTGTTAAGATTGCAGTAGTCCTCAAATTGATCTATAAATTTAACATAATCCTGATAAAAATTCCAGTATATTTTTAATATAAATCAATAAGCTGATTTTAAAAATTATACGAAATGCAAAGGAATTACAGTTACCTAAACAAATTTGAGAAAGAACCAAGTTGGAGGATTCACAACACTTGGTTTCAAGGCTTATTCTGAAGTGATTTTTCTTTTTTTTTTAAATTTTTTAATTTAAATTCAATTTAGTTACATATAGTGTCTTTATAGTGTATTACTAGTTTCAGGGGTAGAAGTTAGTGATTCATCAGTTGCATATAACCCCCAGTGCTTATTACATCAAGTGCCCTCCTTAATGCACGTTACCCAATTACCCCATTCCCCGCCCACTTCCCCTCTAGCAACCCTCAGTTTCCTATAGTTAAGAGTTTCTTATGGTTTGCCTCCCTCTCTGTTTTTATCTTATTTTATTTTTCCTTCCCTTCCCCTCTGTTCATCTGTCTTTCTTAAATTCCACATATGAGTGAAAGAAGTGATTGTTCTTAACAGGGGACTGTTTTGCTCCCTTGGGAACATTTGGCAATGGTCTGGGGACATTTTGGCTTTCATAACCTGGAGGCTGCTAGTGGCATTGAGTGGATAGAGGCTAGAGATGCTGGTAAATATTTACAATGCACAGTTTACCCCCAAACAAAGAATTATCCAGCCCAAAATATCAATAATGGTAAGGTTGAGAAATCCTCTAAAACTATGTGATGAGCACTGGGTGTTATACGCGTGCAACTGATAAATTATTGAACACTACATCTGAAACTAATGATGTACTATATGTTTGCCAATTGAATTTGAACAAAAAAATTTTTTAAAAAGGGAAAAAACTATAGTAATCAAGACAATGCAGCATTGGTGAGAAGGTAAATGTGTAGATTAATGGAACAAAAGCATACCAACATATATAGTCAATCAGTTTCAGCCAAAATCAAAACGTATTTCAATAGAGAATGTTTAGATCCTTTCTTTATCAAATGCTGTTGGAACAACTGGATATCAATATGCAAAAAAATAAATAAACCTCAACTCATACTTCACATTAATATGCAAAAATTAACTCAAAATAGATTATAAAATCAAATTTAAAACCTAAGATCATTAAATATCTAAAAGAAAACATGGAAAAATCATTGTGATCCTCGTTAGGCAAAGATTTTTTAGATATATCAAAATTGTGACCTATGGAAGGAAACACTGGTAAATTGGACTTACTAAATGAATCTGAAAAACAAACCATAGACTGGGAGAAAATAGTTGCAAAGCTCATATCTGACCAAGAACTTAGTTGTAAAATGTATGAAGAATTCTCAAAACTCAACAAAATAAACAATACAATTTTTAAAATATGCAAAAGATTTGAACATACTTTTCAACAAAGAAGAATCATGAATGCCCAATAAGCACTTGAAAAGATTTTCACTCTCATTAGTCTTAGCATAAATTAAAACAGCAATATGGTACTACTCCTACTACTATTACTGTAATACCAGGACTACACACACACACACTAAAAAACAAAAAGAAAACACAGTAGCAGAGAAGGATGCGTAACAACTGAACTCTCAAATACTGTTTTGTCATATAGTCACTTTGGAAAAACAGGCAGATTTTTATATAGTTGAACAGATACACACCATATATCATAACAGTCCCATTCCTTCATATTTACCCAAAAGAAATAAGAACTTACGTGCACACAGAAGTCATATATGAACATTTATAATGGCTTTATTAATAAACATGAAAACCTGGAAGTAATTCCAAGGTTTATCACTTGGTAAATGAACAAAGTGTGGTATATCCACATAATGGAATGCTACCTGGCACTGAGAAAAAACAAAATTACTGAGAGAACAACATGGATGAATCTCAAAGGCATTATGCTGAGTGAAAGAAGTGAAACTCAATAAATTCAAAACGTCCTATTTGATTCCATTTGTATGAAATTTAAAAAACACAAAATTATAGGGGGAAAAATGGATCAGTGGTTAACAAGGGCTCATCATAGGAGGAGGAATTAGCTTAAAAAGGGCCAGAAGAGAATATTTTGATATGATGGAGTTGTTTTATTTCTTGATTATAGTGGTTGTCACACAATTTTATAACAAAACTCATAAAACTATAATTTAAAAGGTGAATCTTACATTATGGAAGTTATACTTCAGAACACCTGACTTCAAAATTTTTTTAAAAAAAACTAGATGCAATGTCTTCTGTTTAATAAAAATAAATATATGCTTGCTCCTATTTTCAACTACGTAAGTATGTACATATGGATTTTCTTCATGTATTTCAACTCAAACGTGTCATAACAGTGAAAGCAGAAGCATATATGAGAATTTGATCATCCTCTATTAAGCTAGATATTAAAGAGATTTGCAAACATATAAAATAATGCCACTCTTCTCACAAAGTTTTAGTTCTTTTAAATATTTTTCTTTGTAAAAATGCATTGTTGCTGTTCTAAAAATGTGGTAAGTTTTGATAGCAATAATTTACAAAAACAAAAGCTCTTTGGGATCCACAACATCTTTTAAGAGGGAAAAGAGTCTTGACACCAAAAAGTTTGAAAAGACCAATGACTTGCAAGGAAACTGGTGTCTGAATGACCAGGAGGAGCAGAGCTGCTCTGGAAGTTATTGATTAATAACATTAGGGGGGGCGCCTGGGTGGCTCAGTTGGTTAGGCGACTGCCTTCGGCTCAGGTCATGACCCTGGAGTCCTGGGATCGAGTCCCGCATTGGGCTCCCTGCTCAGCGGGGAGCCTGCTTCTCCCTCTGACCCTCCCCCCTCTCATGTACTCGCTCGCTCTCATTCTCGCTCTCTCACATAAATAAATAAATAAATCTTTAAAAAAAATTTAAAAAATAACATTAGGATTGTTTTGTGATACAGAAATAAATTCCTTTGTTCTTTATAATCAGTCTGTTGTTGGATTCCTTTGTGACAAAAACCAACCACACCTTAACTAAATATAATAAGAATGAGTCACCCACTACATGAAACACTGCTACATTCTCACATTTAATTTCCACAATAATATTATATATAGGCATTTAATTTATTTTTTAAAAGATTATTTATTTATTTGTTTGTTTGAGAGAGAGAGCTGGGGGAGGAGCAGAGGGAGAGAGACAAGCCCACTCAGCGCTGGGCTTGGAGCCTGTCGTGAGGCTCAGTCCCACAACTCTGAGATCATGACCTGAGCCCAAACCAAGAGTCAGACACTTAATTGACTGAGCCATCCAGGCACCCGATATGCAGGCATTTTATATTCATTTCTACACATGAAGAAAGTGAGTCTCAGAGAGGAACTAACTTCCCCAAGGTCATACAGCTAATAAGTTTCTTATTCAGATCTTATTCCAAAACCTAAATATTTTGATCATATAGTATACAGACATGGAGGCAGACAGAACTGGATTCATATTCTTGTTTAATCATTTACCACTGTTAAGATTTGATAGCTATTAAATGGAAATTTGGATAGTACCTATTTCACAGTGCTGTGAGAATTTTAAAAAATGAGTAAATGTAAAATTTAGTCTGAGATATATACTAAATAAATGTTAACTGTTATTACATCTCAGTGCCTCTCTTCATCTGGTAGCAGGGGGTTTCATGGTGCTTTGAAAACTATATGTAAAGTGCTCAGAGCAACATATTTGGCATGTTATTAACAAAAAGTAAGTGTTAGCTATAATTATTATTCCTGCATTTGTTGTTTGAGGAAAACTCCTTTGTTCTAGTAGGCTTATTCTTAAAATCATTTCAAGTATCTTGTATTTCATATAAAATTTCTGGTGAAGCACTCACAGCTCTGAACTAGTAATTTACAAGACAGAATCGGATATTACCACTTCTGACATTATTTCTCAGTTGAATTTAGAGAATATATGGTCCGGGACATTATCTGAGATATCAAGACTTTGCCTCATCACTCAAGCCTAATGGACAGGCTGAATAGTTTTTTTCTTTTAAGAGACTGAAATGCACTTAGCAAGATTTTCATCACTTACTGTGTTTTTCTGTGTTGAACAATAGGAGGGTATATATCCAGCTTGTCTAGTCCATACACACTTACATGAGATTTTATAGCATAAATGAAAAACTATGTAGGATACTTCTCTATTTAAACTCATTACTTGCTCATGAGAGAAAAAAAAAAAAGACATTCTTTCAATTTAAATACACTGTCCCTCTTGAAGAAAGTCATCAAAAACATAAAACTGAAAATTTTCCTCTCTCCCTTCCTCTTCATCCAATACAGTTCCCACCTCATTCCTAATGGTTTCCACTTTTATTAGTTTCATATGTATCCTTCCAGAGATTTCCCTTTTAAATGCAGATACAAGCACCACAGAATTTGCTAAGAATTTTGGCATTTAACCAAACTGGGTTCTTGCCGTAAACATTAAGATGAAAAGATCTGCGTCATATCATGTGGATCCATAGTATGCCTGCTGGGAGACTTGACAACAGCGGACACTAGAAACATACTCTGAATGTTTATCTAGTGGTTTTATTTCTTCTTTTTGTCTCTGGCAGTGATTTAGGGTGGAATTTGCCTGGAGTTGTTATTGAACTCTTCTTAAAGCCCTACCCATTTCCTGCCACCCCAACCCAATTGTGTTTTAAGTAGAAAGCTGAAACGTGAAGATGGTGAAGATGAACACGGACATGTTTTAGTCCTTGGCATCTCAAGGCAAAATTGGTACTTGAAATCAAATCTCTGCCTTCAGATCCCATAGTCTTTTTCTATACTATGCTCCAGTCCATTCTATCCTTGTTTTTGCAGATTTTTAAAATTTGCATTATATATGCACTTAAGCCGAGGAAATATCAGAAGTTATGGGAGATTTATATAAAAAAGATGATCTTTATTGAAAAGGGCTTAAAGTTATACTGATTTTAAGAAGTAGGTGTAATTCTTGGGGTGCCTGGGTGGTTCAGTCATTAAGCGTCTGCCTTTGGCTCAGGTCGTGATCCTTGGGTCCTGGGATCGAGCCCCGCATCGGGCTACCTACTCAGCGGGAAGCCTGCTTCTCCCTCTCCCACTCCCCCAGCTTGTGTTCCCTCTCTCGCTGTGTCTCTGTCAAATAAATAAAATCTTAAAAAAAAAAAAAAAAAAGAAGTAGCTGTAATTCTTTTCTAATGTTCCTTTATTTTCTTCTCATCTTCCTTTAAAATGATACTTTGGTATTTTGTAATAATGGTTGCTGTTGCATGAAAGTTAGTGTCCATCAGGTCTGTGTTGGATCCTTTATTAGTTGGATAATGTAGTAATGCTAATTTTAGTAACCAAAGGAATTTATTTCTCTCTCATGGGCCAGTTTAATGTATCTATTCCTGCCAATAAGCTACTTTCTCCCGTGGAGTGAGTCAAGGAACCCTTTCCCTTTCATCTGTGGCCCCCTCATTCCCGAGGTATTCCAGTGCACAGAATGGTAAATAGACTGCAGGAGGCACACTTACTTCTTAAAAACCATGGCCTTGAAGTTATACACATACACATCTGATGCATCCCTTTAGGATGAAATTGTAATAAACTACCTTAAAAGAGTAATTTTATCCATTGCCGGATAACAAGTCATCTCTGGCACAGACTCTTTCCGGGTAGTTTATCACTTTAGGTATTGTCTCACTATGTGGCCTGTAATTTTGTACAAGAGCAGCATGTTGTGAAATTTTGTTTTAATTCAGTAAAGTGACAAAATAACAAGCACCACACTTGGTGTCGAATATTTGTGTATAAGTGCTCACAGTCAGTGCAGAGTATTTCTAGAATGAGGATCAGGTCTGTGTTTGCCTCTAGTCTCTACTTGTCTTTAGGTGTGTGACCTTGGGAAAATCATTTAATCTCTCGGAGCCTGTGTTTCCTCATCCATAAATTGAGGAGGTCTTACGATCTCCAAAGGTCTTTTCAATGTTAAAATTCTGTGAAATTAGAGCTATGTAAATTTTTAAAGTTTGTAGTGTCATTTTTTCCACTTGTTTATTTGTTGCTTACATTTTAATGAAATATAATTTCATCATCATTTTAAGGCAATAGTCCTCACTGAAAGAGTAAAAAATTGTTATTTATATTTATTCATGCCTAGTTAAATTTAACAGCAACATGAAATAAATGATTACCTGTTTGGATATAATTTCATAATAAGGCCTCTGAAGGTCGTTTGAAATACTGCACTAATTAATGTTTTATTTCCAGCCTTCCTTAATTATTCTAGCCAGATGGTCCTTTATTTATGTTATTGCTAGAGGTTTCCAGCTGAGGTTGTTTGATTGTTGAAGAAAAATATGTGATGGCACCATAAGATAACTGTAATTGAATTGTTAGGTATGTTAGAGCATTTGAGCCTTCTGTCCCTGTTCTATCCACATCTGGGAAATAAGTTTGTTAACAAAGCACTTTGACACCTCATCTGATGCTTGAGTGAAATTCTGAACTGTGTGGAAGGAATTCAAATGGGAAAATGACACTGCATTTTATTGTAAAAGGAGACACTTTGCAAATTTCTCTCTGTGCAAAATTCATTTCGTGAATGATTAAAAAAAAACTTTAAAATAAGTATACTTTTAAGGACATGATCTGTTTTCCAATGTCCTAATAACTTCGGGAATAAGCTGTTCTATTAAGGTCAAATTTAAAATTTGTGCAGATTAGCCACTATTTAGGAAGCAGTTAAATGGAATTTTTATGGCATAGAACTTCAAAAGTCTAAATGAATTATCAGCTGAATAGATAGTCCAATAAAAGAAACAGACTTAAAGTGGAAAATAAAAGTGATAAAGTGATAGTAAATTAGAGAATAGAACTAAAAGCTCCATTGTTATGAAGAACAACAGTAGACCTGAATTATCTGTTTCTTTTTTTTTTTTTTAAATTTTTTTTTTTAAAGATTTTATTTATTTATTTGAGAGGGAGAGACAGAGAGAGAGCACATGAGGGGGGGAGGGTCGGGAGGGTCAGAGGGAGAAGCAGACTCCCTGCGGAGCAGGGAGCCCGATGCGGGACTCGATCCAGGGACTCCAGGATCATGACCTGAGCCGAAGGCAGTCGCTTAACCAACTGAGCCACCCAGGCGCCCTATCTATGTTTCTTTAGAAAGTATCTCTTCTTCTTTCACTTGTGAGTTTTAGAATTACTAAATAAATTAACAGCATTTGAGCTGGAAGCTTCTATCAGCCAAGTTAGGTAGGAAGCCTTATTAACATGGCCGTTGGCAACTTAACACTGGACAATTTTCTTCCAAGCGAACGTGATTTCATTATTATAGTACTTAAGCTGTGCACATGCAGAATAAATCAGTTCAATGACCTCCTTCCCAATATGTTCAAAGACTTTGAAACCTTAGCATATGCAGAGCTGATGCAACTGGACATTATTGTCCAAACATTTTGTGATTTAGTCTATATGCTCTTTGTTTGTTTCTTAGAGGCTTTGTCTTGTCTTTGCTTATCATGATGTATATGTAAATAAAATTTTATTGATAAGAAGATTATTTTCTTTAAATCATGTTACTGCATGAATGTAATATGCTTAATAGATATTTATTATTAATAATTAAAGAGGTAACAAGTCTGGGAGATAATTTGATACTTAATGAAATGAGCAAAGCAAAACAAATAAGTGACTCCCAACAGAATGTACCTACATACACACACATGTATATTCATTTGAATAGAAAAATTGACCATGTGGATTTAGAAAAAATTTTTAAGGAATCAAAGAGGAAGGTATAAGAGGATTGTATTGTTGTTTTGTCTTCTTTTTATATTTTTCTATCATTTTGCTTGCTTTTGGCAATAAATATTCAACAGCATCCTTAAGTTAGCCATCTTTTTTTTTTTTTTTTGACGGGGAGAGAGAGAGAGGGAGAGAGAGAGCACAAGCAGGGGAAGTGGCAGGCAGAGGCAGAGGGAGAAGCAGGCTCTCTGCAGAGCAGGGGAAGCCTGATGCGGAACTCGATCCCAGGACCCCGGGATCATGACCTGAGCCAAAGGCAGTCGTTTAACCAACTGAGCCACCCAGGCGCCCTTAAGTTAGCCATCTTAAAAGCACTGAATGATGCCTCATAAAAGAAATAGCTTAATAGAGTGTTGTTTGTGTGTTTTTCTTTATTAACTTGTCCCCATTTCTGCCATTATTTAATTGACTTTCAATCTGAATAATTTCTCTCTGCAGTAGGCTTTTTGGACCAATTGCTGAAGTAAATCTCTGAATTTATATAGCCCTGAACATATTTTAGTTTGATCTTGTGGAACATATACTAAGAACATCCACATGGGCATCATTAAGTGTACTTAGTTCTGGGCAGAATGAGAGTCAGTTCGAGTGTTTTTTGGCTTGCCATGGAAAAACACATAATGATGCCCTTACTTCAGCTATTAGCCACCACCTAGTTTATAAACTAGGGGAAGATCAATGTTCCCAAAGTTGGCATGAATTAAAAGAAAAGTTATGTTTGAAAAGACAACTGAGGTTTTTGTGAAAGTCAAAGAGATTATGAGAAATTAGATGGGAGACCTTTATATAAGTATCTTGCTAGGAATTATTAAATGTGCTTCTATTCAGATTCATAAAATGATTAAATAGTACCTTTGACCAATTTGCTTTGATTATTTGCTTTGAAGTTGACTTTTCTAGTTCTCATCATTTACCAATGGTTGGTTCATGCTGAATTATCCCCCTTTTATATGGCAACAGTATATAAATACTGTATATGGAACTTAACATTGGCCCACGAAATGATACAGTAATACACACTAGAATAAACTCTTTAGTTATCTCCCATTGTAATTATGAAGACTACTGCAGTTTTCTTGTTTAAAGGCTCTATAAAATAAGTTATAGGGGGTGCCTGGGTGGCTCAGTGTTTAAGCATCTGCCTTCAGCTCAGGTCATGATCCCAGAGTCCTGGGATCGAGCCCCGCCTCAGGCTCCCTCGCTGAGGCAATACTAAATATCGTAGTAACTGCCTCTTCCTCTCCTTCTGCCTGCCACTGTGTACATTCTCTCTCTCTCTCTCTCTACCAAATAAATAAAATCTTAAAAAAAATAAGTTATAGGAATTTATTTTTTCTATGCACTTAGGGCCATCTTGTTAACAAATGTGGTCGTAGATTTTAATAAATTTATGCAACATAGTAGAATCCTAAATAATTGTTAGTAAAGAATTATTCTTTGCAGTTTTAGCCTTTCATATAATTTTGCACATTTTCATAGCTTTAAAGAGCATTTCTCTATCCAGAAGTACCTACCTGATCACTGTTTGTTTGTTTGTTTTACCTTTAGACTAATACAGTCTAAGGGGAGTTGGAACTTTTTCTGTTTTGTATTTTTCTCATACATTTGAGATGGTAAAATCATTCATCATTTTCAATTGCTAGAAAAGAATTCACTGAATGTGATATGAGTGAAAAACCAGATGCATAGAAAACCCCTTCACTGACCAATAATAATAGGTACTGATATACATTTTGTCTGTAGCACCTCAGTAACATATGCTTTCCTAGTGATTTGTGAAATATACCTGTCCAGTGCAAGTGAACATGGACAGAGGGCTTGCAGAAGAGAGAAAACATTTAGGAGAACCAGAATAATGGAAACATGTATATAGCCATTCCTGTTAATTGATGATAAAATGTCATGGATTTTTTTAAGGACAAAACCTTAATGAAGGAGTATACTCAGACTCAGATAGTCTCAAAGCATCTCAATAGAATCAGAGCACACTATTCTGCATACATCTTATTTTTAAGAGACGTAGGGCACCTAAAGATTACATATTTGCTTGTAATGGTTACATTGTCATATAATAACTGACTATGACATTATGTGGTATTAAGCTTAAAAACCACTAGATAAGAAATTTTTGCTAGTTGTCTAAATTTTATTTTGATAAAGATGGACCTTTTTCTGAGTTTGTCTTATTTTCTAAATCATTATTGGTCATTTATTATAGATGAATTATTGGAAGTCTATAGTGCATGTAGATTTCCTTTCAGTTTAGTAAAGTGGGAAGTCTATTATTACCAATTTAAATATTGTAGTTTCTAGTTAAAAATTAGGCAGAGCTTTTGTATTAGTCACTTTTTAAGTAATAGTTTATATTTGTCACTGCATAAAATAATTATAACACTAAAACTGTAAACACTAAATCAATAGGCAATCTAATAAATACCAGCAATTGAAAAAACACATTTGGCTCATAAATAAAACCCTTCAGATTTATGACATTGTGTTTAAAAGCTTTCACATGCTTTTATTTTTGAGCTCTGATACGTGCATTTTCAAAAATTTACTGGCTGTTTACAAATATGTTTTTATATATGTGGCTATGCATGTGTAAGTAGCCATCTGAAATTATTGTGTTCATTTATTTTGTCCGTTAGTCCCTCCTCATGTCTTTCAGTATGAAATCCACGCTCATCAACATCAAATAAAAGGCACTGAGTGATGTGATCATAGTTTTCTCCCCCAGGCTTATCTTTCAATATGTCTTTCTGCCCCAGATTCTTACAAAGCCACACTGGCTTTGCCCTGAATCCACCACGATTTTTCTTTTCCAAATCTGTTAGCAATCTTTGACCCCATGTCTAAGATGTTCGCTAACTCCTTCATTACTCAAAACTGTCCACCATTCTCAAACAATAACAGCAATATCCTTCCAATGGACTTTCAGCTGTCAGGTTACCATTGTCCTCTGGAGGGTCTTCCCAGGCAATCAGCCCTCACTCTGAGCTAAGCGTTTCACCTTTGTCCCTTTATAGCAGCCTGCATTTACCCCCATTGTGGGACTTGCCATACTGTCACAGAGTTACCTGCTTACTCATCTCTCCCTCCCAATACTCTAAGCTCCTTATTTGCAGAAATGATGTCTTCTTTAATCTTTATATCTTCAAAACAATACAGCACAATGCCCTGACACATAGCAGGCACTCAATAAATGCTTGTTTATCAAACAAAATCATTCATGAGGTCCACCTATTAATGCAATCTTAAATTGCCTGTGATTACATCTTTTTATATGCAACGTTTCTGGGTTTAGATAATGTATCTTGAATACTAATATTAAATATGATCATTTCTGGTTTCTCTTGTGGGACAATGAAATAGCCCTCCCTAGTTGTCTCTGAAAATGTGTTTATCCTCAGAATTGAATGCAGTGTAAGCAGGCTAATAACGTTCTTTTTAATTATTGACATTTTGGCAAAACAGGGAATGTTTTCCAGTTATTTGCACATGGGAGAGATTGGCATTGCTGTTGTAGATAGAATGAAAATTTGTGAATTTCTAACAAGTCTCTTCTTCCTGCTGTTATTCTCCTTTCTCCTTGACTAGTTTAAAATGTTACCTGGAAAACTGTTTATTTAACTATTTTTACTTGCATTTTCCTTTTTTTTTTTTTTTGGAATGAAATTTTTAATTCCTTCAAGTAAGAGACTGTTCAATGTATCTCTTAGCATGATGCTTTATGTGTAGTTGGTATTCATTGTTAGCTGAGTATGATAATTACTGACAGGAAATAGAAAAATTTTCGTTATTGCTTCAAACAGATGTGGTAGATTTAAGAAGACTACAAATTCTTTGGTCTCACTCCAAAGAAAGGTGACGTTATATTCCCTTCTCTTGGATCTGGGTGGACTCTATGCTGGCTTCCTCTACTTGTATACTGTGTATGTGACACTATGCTAACACTGCCTTGAAAATTGGCAGCGCTCACTTCTTGTCTCCCAGAACACTTGCTCTAGAATATTTGCTCAGGGTAAGCCAGCAGGTCTGCCTCCTTTGAGACCACCAAGTCGTGAAAAGCTCAAAGCATGTGGATAGAAGAATTGGGAGGGTGGGGAGGAAGAGACAGAGAGAGAGGAAGAGAGGAACGAGGGAAGGGAGGGAGCGAGTTAGAGAGGCACTAAGAAGCATCGAGATACCAGATATGTGACTGAAGAAACCATTTGGAAGTGGACATTCCAGTCCCATTACCCACAGCTGACACATGAATCAGAGATGATCTTCCAAAATTCCTGACTCACAAAATTATGAATCAAGTGTTAGTATAATTTGTTAAGCTACAATGGATTATCAGAACAAAGAGTGATAGCTTTATACAAGACCTAGAAGCTTGACATAGTTTAATCTCTACCTCATGAATAAGTATGAAAGTGTATTATCAAGGCCATTATTTTATTTGAAAGCTGTTAAGGGAAATGTCTTTATTATACAACTTAAAGAAGAGTGCATCATGACTTGTACCTTTCTCATTCTTGACAACCACATGTTGCCAGGTTTCTTTTTATACTTCTTATTAATGAATAAATTATTTAATTTTTGCTTTTTTCTTTAAATATTGGCACAAAGAAAGTCTGAGGTACTCTAAATAATAGAATTTTAGGGGATAAAGTGTCACCCAAGATGATTATCTCATTCTGTAGTAACTGCCTCTTCTGAATTTTGTAAACACTTTCTTTGATTTGCTTGTTATTATTTTGAGGTTTCATTTTACACCTTTAGGGCAAACCCAACCCACTTAGGTGGCAACAAGTAAAGGGAGAGAAATTAAAGTAGCAAACTGCTGGAAATTGCTAGTAATCCAAATCAACTTGAGCTCTTTCCATATATTAATGCTTAAAACTTCACATGATGATGGACTGTGAATTAATGAAAACACGTTTATTGTCATAGTGATTGTGTCAGTAGAAGGAATAAGAACATTTTGAGCTGTTAGACTTGCTACATTTTCTTTTATTTTTAACTAAAGTCCTTCACCTTATGATTTTATCCTTTGTCTACTGTAAAATTCCTCCCCCAATTCCTCCTTAGACCATTCACTAAGGGGGAAGTAAGCTTGATCATATGTACTGGTACTGCTAAATAGTCCTTATTTGCACATAGGTTTTCTCATTATGATGTTATTAGCATCAGTCGACTTTGTGACCAGAAGAACAGAGAATAGCACCTCCACTGTTTGGTATTAGCCAGGCCTCCTGCTGTACTTGTTGATCTCCAACAGTGCTCTTGGTTCCTCTCACCTTTGTCCTTCCAAGAATTTAATTCAGTGATTTTCAACTCCATGCCATTTTAACAAATATTTTGCAGTGTTCCTTTTATTAACATAGAATGAAACTTATTACCAATATAACTTACATAAATACATGATTTTAAAAAGGAGTAAGATGTCCTAATGTAAAAGAGGCAAAGGAAAGTGATCTATGAAAACTAATGTATATTTTAATATCCAAATATTTGTATATATTTGTGCTTTAAGATATAATGAAGTAGTCAGATGCTTTCATTAATTCAGAGAATTACCACAAATATGACAGCTACAGACGCTAACAAACAGGTCTGTCATATTGGTGACTCATCCATAAGAGCAGCATAGCAGTGTAGTCCCGTGATTTTTCTGAAAGTGTGAACGACTCATGGTGATGTTAGGAACAAAGCAAAGAATAGTATTCTCTTAAAATACATGATAGTTGCATCCCTTAAACAGACATTGTTAATAAAAACTGTGCAGAACATACTTAGTGTTTATGTAACAATGTAGTTAGGTGTTGGGCTTAAATAGTTACAAACAGATGAATGCCTGATAAGGCTTTTGAACGTCATGCAGGAATCATGACAGTTTGTGATGTGGGAAGTGTCTTGTGCATTGAAGGACCTTTAGAGTCTTTTGCTTCTCCTATTAAATGTTGGCCCAGCCATTTCTCTCATTCAATATAACAGTTCTCGTAATGACACACACTTGGCAGTTTTCTGTAATGCCCCTTCAAGATGGCACTTCCACCAAGTATGAACTTCTGCTTCCAACACTCTCTTTTCTCTTTCATCCTGTGTGTTTATACCCCAGAATCTTGCTGATGGTACATGCCTCCTGAATTCTCTGGGTTAACACATAATAATTTCTCCTGACTAAACATAATATGAAATGTTACCAAACTTACGTGATAATGTAACTTTTTTTTATGACATCTCTTACTTAAATAAATTCTATATACATAAATCTTGACACCTAAATTTCATACTTTTAATGCTCTATCGTTTAACTAATGTTACTCATTATAGCCTATACTTCTTAATTTATTTTCTTAGTAGATGCATGTATACATATACACACATGCACACATATATATTCATTTTTGTCATAACCCCATTAGAGCAAGATCATATTTTATGGGAAAGACGAGGATGGGTAAGATGGTTTTGAAGTCTTCAGTATAAGGTGAGTCACTGAAGTGCAGGAGATTAAGATGGAGCAGCCAGGGAAGCAAATTAGGACATCACTGTATCACATGCCAAGGAAAGGACATTGTAGGAATGCTTTGAGAAGACAAAATAAGGACTGAGAAGGGCTCAGAGAAAGAAACGGGCAAGTTGACAAAGCAACCTTGGCTAAGGCAGTTTTGTTGGAGAGGTGGGGATGGAAGCCAGATTAGAGAAGTAAGATGTGAGAAAGTAAAGGGAATAAGTATAGACAAGTATATTTCAAATACTTTTTTTTTCTCTGCAAAGGAGCAGTTATGGCTGTAGTTGGGTAGATATGGTGGTGGCTTGGGGACATGGATTATGTTTTTGTATGTACATGTGTAAGGGCATGTATAAGTTTGTGTGCGTGTGTGTACATTAATGGAGTTATCTTAAAGAGGTTTAAATGCTAGTAGAAATAGGCAATGGAGAGTAGATTAAAGGTTTAGGGAAAGGAGAATAATCAATAGATTTAGATTCATGGGAAGGCAGGAGAGGAACAATATTGTTATCAATTTATATTGTGCTCTCCTACTAGCCCTTAAAAGAAGAAGCTATGGCATTTCTTTGTATGTTCAGCACATAAATTATTACCTAGGGAAACTAGGATCTTCTATATTCTTTCTGAAGGAGAGGAGGAACTGTAGCCTCCTAAAAGTGTTAATTTACCTCAGAACTTGAATTCCAAGATCCTGTACCGATATTTTCATTATACCCCACCTTCAAAAATTGTCAAACTTATGTTCCTTATATATTTTATCTATAGAAACCTTTTAAATGATCTATTTCAGACATTAAATAATGTTTTTAATAATTTTGAATTAGCATTAAGTATATAATTTTAGTGCTCTTCTAGCATGCACTAAATTTTAAAAAGTAATAAATGTGAGAAATGAATTAAATCAATATGGTTAAATTTAATAAAATACAAATTTAAGAACCTACATTATTTCTAGAGTAATATCTGTAAGATAGGTGACAAAGACTTCTTCATATTTATACAGGCTCCACTAGTAAGTGGAAGATGATTATGTGCAGACAGCTTTTGTTTTCTTGGTCCTGTAACTCACCTGTTCTTTTTTATTGATTGATCCGATTTCGGGAGACTCAAGTCTGTTTACATTAGATTAGACTGTATACCAGCCACATGGTTTTCTGTCATACTAAAATTTCAAATTCAATAAATGATCAGAAGTAATCTAGATTCTATAATAATAAATCATAATATAGTTCATGGGGCTTGGCTAGGTGGCTCAATTAAAATGAAATTTCACCTAATTATATTGGTGGGAGTGGGATGTTATTTGGTGCAAGTGTCTTGTGTAGTCTTTGGTCAGTTGCATGCAGCTTTATTGTGATTCTCTGAAGTGTATTGAATAATTACATACTGTTAGAAATACTTTACATTTTTAGGATTTTCAGTAAAAAATCAGTATTTGGGAATACCTTCTACTTTATGACTTTAGATGCTATCCCTCATAATAGAGTTTCAAAACATCAGAAATAGTTACTTTTTAAATGATAGGAATAGATAAATTCCAACTACCTAATCTTTCCAAGGGTAGAATTATTGACTTGATGGTAAATTGATCCTCATGTATCGTAAAAAAGGATGCTCCAAATAAGATAAATCATTTTACTGAAAATCTTATTTATTTAAGAGAAAAAGAAAACAGTTGATGTATCCCTGACATTAGCTGCTGAAAATCAGATTACTTTGTGTTAACATTTAAAGTAAATAAGGTTAAACATGGGAAATGTTAAGTGAAGTAATATATACTATCTCTTCTGAAAAGTGATTCAAATTTTTATTATAATATAAACTAAAATTTAGTGTAATTTTTTAAACTGGTTGTCTCTTTGTTGCCTTTTAGTATATGTCAGGGTCTGTGCCAAGTGCTTTCCATACATTATCTAATTTAATTTACACAACAACCCTATAAACTATTATTATTTCTATTTTACCAATGAGTAAACAAAGGTTCAGAGAGTTTACATAACTTAATTTGGTCATAAGCTAATAACTAGACAAAACAGGATTTTTTTTTTTTTTTTTTTGAGAGAGAGAGAGAAAAAGAGAAACAGCATGAGAGGGGATAGGGTCAGAAGGAGAAGCAGGTTCCCCGCCGAGCCAGGAGCCCGATATGGGACTCGATCCCAGGACTCTGGGATCATGACCTGAGCCAAAGGCAGTCGCTTAACCAACTGAGCCACCCAGGCGCCCCAGACAAAACAGGATTTAAATCTGGGTTAGTCTGACTTGGATGCCAATGTTAACCACTCTGATGTGCTGTCTACATAATCTTGGCAATTTGTAACATTTTACTTATACTTTAAGTATAATATTTATATATGCATAATATAATTGGCTATATTTGTTTATATTTTAAATGCATTAAAAGAATATTTATGTAGTACCTATTATTATTTTTTTAAAGATTTTATTTGTTTATTTGACAGAGACACAGGAGAGAGGGAACACAAGCAGGGGGAGTGGGAGAGGGAGAAGCAGGCTTCCCGCGGAGCAGGGAGCCCAATGCGGGGCTCGATCCCAGGACCCTGGGACCATGACCTGAGTCGAAGGCAGACGCTTAACAGTCATTAAGGGCCACCCAGGCGCCCCTATGTAGTACCTATTATTATGCCTAGAACAGCACTAGGCATTATGAGTTTCAAAATGTATAACAAGCTATCTACTCTCAAGGGATATTCAATCTAGCTAGAAAAGGGTGCTACATATAAATAAAGCAGTTAGTGATGGTATAGTTCTAATTGTATTGTATATATTATTATGTAATGGTATAATATGCAAAAAATATTTTTGCTAGAGTTGGTAAGTCCTAAGAGAGTTCAATGTCATATGTCTTCAGGAGAGCTTTTTGGAGGAGGTAAGAACTAAGCATTTAATGGATATAAAATACTTGAATTGATTTGGATACACAAAGTGGACTTGCTGATATACATCTACTTTAGAATTAAGGTTCTTCTTAAACTGAATAAGACCAAGCATTTTCTGGTTCTGAAGGTACTTATAACACAATGGCCCCATATATTTCTCTGATGCAGCCATGGCAGTTTATTTAGAATCCTGGCACATACCTTGGCTAATTGACAATCTCTCTGCTTGGTCCATACCATTTCCCTACCACTCCTGCCTTACCTGAGTTTCATTCTGGAGGATCTGGTCTACCATATTCCCATCTAAAGGCAGCCTTCTTACCATAGCACTCTTCCCTGGTTTCTATTCTCATTGAGCATAACTTCCTGGTCCCTTTACCAACGTTCTCCACTGAAGGGATGACCAGGTACTTGACAGCTCCAGGGTCTAACTGCCCCAGCACTTGCTGACTCCTTATGCTAATCTAGAGCAAGCCTCACAGTCAGTAACATGCTGGTCTCCATGACCAAGAAAAACATCCTGCACTTGTGTTTTAGTAGCAGGGACAATGGCATGGCAAAGAAAACCAGTGAATCATCACACCATTTAAAATCCCAAATATCGGGGCGCCTGGGTGACTCAGTCAGTTAAGTATCTGCCTTCAGCTCAGGTCATTGATCCCGAGGTCCAGGGATCCAGCACCGTATCATTGGGCTCCCTGCTCAGTGAGGGGCCTGCTTCTCCCTCTCCCTCTGCTGCTCCCTCTGCTTATACTCTCTCTTTCTCTCTCAAATAAATAAATAAAATCTTTTTAAAAAAAGCCCAAATGTCATTTTTCTTGCTGTGCCTATATTAGGTATGAGCAATTATAATTTATGAGGCTAGTATGTAGATTTTGGATAATTTCTATTTCTAATTTTCTGCATATATATATATACACACAAATATTTTTGCTCAAGATAGTCATTATTTTGCTTATTAATTTTTTATGTCCTGTCATCATGTATAAATAGCATACAGCTTTGAAACAATTTAATGTTTTCTAGTAAAAAAAATTCAGACATAAAATAGTTGTGCATTTTTCAAGTTAATCTGTTTTTATCTTCAAGGTTTACAATCACTTTCCAATATATGAAAATTACCATATGAATAATTTGACATAAAATTTTGTTCTCTTCACATTTCAGGGTTTATTTCTAGATGTAGAAAAAGATGTGTTTTTTTTTTTTCTCCTTTCTACTCCTGGAATTAGAATCCAAACCATTTGCAGATATTTTACTGCTTCTTTTTTTATTTACCTCACTATAATTGTATCCAGTGGTGAAGTCTACAGGATCAAGGTTACCTTGCTCTATGTCAAGCTACTCCACTTCTTCACTGTTTCTGCATTTTAAAATATATACTATTAGATACTAAATTCTGAGTTTTTGTTCATTTAATTTTAAAGTCATGGCTGAATTAGTTCAGTTTAGGAACATTATCCCAGGAATGTTCTGTGTACTTGGTCATCTGACTACTGATTCTGGAAACCAGATGGGAAAACATCTGATGGTTTCTTGTTAGTGCAGAGGATGCAGCGATAGAAACAATACGTTTGTTTTGGTGGCCAGCATTAAAAGAATAGTTATCAAGAAGCTAAAGACTGCTGATGTGGATGGAGGGACAGGAGTTGGGAAGAGGAATTGAGGCATTATTTCTATTAGAAACATATTACAGAGTCATGGGTTATTAAAATTGTGAAGATACTTAAAGATCCTTTAGTAAAATCTAATTTTCCTAGGGAAAACTGAGGCATAGAGAAAATAGGTGACCTGCTCAAAGCACCTAACCAGTTAGTAATTAACCAAGACTAGAACTCCATCTCATTACTCTCAGACAGTACTTTTTGGCCTCAAAAAACACACACACACAAACATACCTTTGTGTTTATATACACCAACTTTTGGGGGAAAATATACAAGAAACTCTTAACATTGTTACCTTTGGAGAAAAAGATGAGTTCATTCTGTACTCTGTTTTTTACAACTTTATATAAAATATATGTGTTTATAATTTTAAATGAATAAATTAAACTTCAGTACATATAACTAGGATTCAACATTTTTAGATTGTTGAATCTTAGATTCAACATTTTTATTTCTCACTTTGAGGTTTGATTGGAAATACTGAATCCAATTCT
Organism: Mirounga leonina; assembly: GCF_011800145.1. Classification (NCBI taxonomy): domain Eukaryota; kingdom Metazoa; phylum Chordata; class Mammalia; order Carnivora; family Phocidae; genus Mirounga; species Mirounga leonina. The sequence goes on from NW_023270265.1 coordinate 39,178,387, forward strand.
GTTGCACTATTTGACTATTCTCTGAACGTTAGATACCCTTTGAGGAACTCAAGGAAACAATGTTGTTCTGTAGAGCAGTAATTCATGTCCAGGTAGATTTTCAATGTGAAATTAGCAATATTATTTTGAAAAATAATTATCTGTACTTTGAGTATTACATATAATTATTACATTATTTGTGTATTATATTAAGATTATTATTTGTGTATTAGTATTTATATGTTATAATTATATATAATTATATATGTACTATATAATTATGTATAATACCTTGCCTTTGGTGGTGTCATGTTTCCTTGATTTTTTTATGTTCTTTCCAGTCTTGTGTTGCTTTCTTTGCATTTGCAGAAATAGTCACCTCCTCTGGTCTTTAGTATCTGGTTTCCAGAGAGAAACATCTTTACCAGTCAGTCCAGCCAGGGATTCTGATGCTTTCTCAGGCCCTTCTTATGGATGTCCTCCTTGTACATTTCCTGTTCCCTCTTGGGGGTGGGGCAGAGAAGAATTCTTAAACTTAAGATTGTGTGTTTCCTCTTGATACTACAAAATCAGGTTAGGGGCTGAGAGCCTCCTGTTTGCTTTCCTTAGCGTGGTGCCCTGAAATACTCAAAATGGGTACTTTCTTCTAATCCAGCACAGTTGGGCCACTGTCTATCTGCAAAGATACGAATTTGCTGCCAGTGGGTACACACACAAGGGCTGACCATGTGATGGTGTGTGGGTGAGGCACATGAGCTTCTGGTGGTGTCTATGGGCCAGCGGGGAAGGCCCACAGATGAGGCATGCCTGGTGGCTCATGGGCAGGTTTCCTGATGCAATCTGTGAAATCTTTAGTAGGATCTGCATCCTTTTTATGAATTGTGAGTCCTGGCTGCTGTGTTCCCAGCTCTCTCAGCCCCTCAGTTTTATAGATCACCTCAGCATTTTAAGAATGGTGAGCAAGAAGAAGGCCTCTTAAGTAGCATCCTGTCCAGCTGGAGAAGCTGGGCACTGTCTACATATTCAATGTCATGGTTAATTTATAAAATTTATATTCAATTCACTTTGAACCAAATTTTAATCAGTCTGTTGTTGCTTTTTTGTTGTTTTTACTTTGTATTTGGATTATTCATGGCTTCCTTAAATCTCATTACTCTGGCTTATTGAAAGTTGTGCTGGTTGCTTTGGAAAGCTGTCTTTCTACAATTCCACAACTCTATCATTCTTCGATTAAAATATATCTCAAACTTATTATTTGGAACTACCTTCAAAAATAATTGGTAAATCACATAAAGAACCAACCTCACTGCTTATAGCTATTCTTTATATTTTTCCCTGAAAAGATAAAGATATCTGAGCTATCCAATATGGTAGCCACTAGTCACATATGGCTACTTAATTTATACTTAATTAAAATTAAATAGAATTAAAAATCTAGTTCCTTAGTCACACTAGCCTTATGTCAGGTGCTCAATAGCCACATGTTATTAGAAGCTATTGTGTTAAACAGGGCAAATATAGATTATTTCCATCATCATAGCAAGTTCTATTGGATAACACTTAGATTGACCATGTACCTTCCTCTCAGGTCTTGTCACCAGAGCTTTTAAATATCTGCAGTATTCACATCCAGTTTTAAAGGGTAAAAATATTTATCAACACTAAAGATATTGCAGGAATTTTGCTGTAGGCTCTAAAGGAAAGTTCATTGTTCAAAAGTATTTTGAGCAATATCTTAAATACATGCAGCTCAGGGACTATAGATGAATACTTTGAGTGTTTCACTGTGTATATTTTGGTAGGTGTGCTGGCTGTAATCTTTATGCTCCTTCAGGTCCACTCTTCATCCCTTTCTATCCCACTCTCTGCCCAGGAGCTGACCTATATGTACCATGCCAATGGACTCCTTTGCCCCCTTTTTTCCAGTAGGTTTCATGTGAAGTATGAGATCACAGTATTTATGTCACCAGTTCCCACCTTGCAAGGTTCTGTAGGCTGACGTATCCTGCATCCCAAGCCATATCTGCCACCTACTGTTGTATAATAAACAATCCCAAATTCTAATGGCTTAAGACAACAATTTATTTATTTTCCACAATTCTGTGGATTTTCTGGATTCTCTCTGGGGAGTTCCTCTTTTCCATGTTGTGTTGGCTGGGATCACTTATGGGAGGTCATCTAGAGCTGGAACATGTCTGGCATTTCAGCTGGAGTGGCTAGAACAGCTGGGAGTGGTTGGTCTTCTCTTTCAAGTAAGGTAGTCAGGTGCCTTTACATGATGGATTGATGGATCAGACATTCAAGAGGTTGAAAACAGAAGTTTTTAGACCTCTTAAGGCCAAGGCCAGGAACTAGTACAACATTACATCCATTGCATCTTATTAGTCAAAGCAAGTTATGGAATCAGCCCAGTTTCAAGGGACAGAGGGGAAACTCTGGATTGGAGAAGCAGCATAGCATACACAGAGATGGGAAGAGTGTCCACCAGTCATAGACCTTTCAAGGGACTCTTTACAAAGGCTCTCTTTGTTTCCCAATAACCACTTGTTCCCTTTATCCCTCCAAGCCCAGGGGTGTGTGGCTCCTCAGTTCTTACTAATCCCAAGATACTAAATGATACCTTGTGAATTTCTTAAACATGTCCACCTCTTGATCAATATTCCGTTTTATTTTCCCCTAGCTTCCTTTTATAAACTTTACTCAGGTGACCCAATTAGAGAGTTCTTTTTCCTGCATGATCCTGTTTCAGCACATTTATTAAATGTTAGTTATACTACTTACACCTGGATTTGTTTATAACATTCTATTAATTTTATTTTTTAGCAATTAGAGGTATTTAGGAATTTCCTCTACCCAATTTGCTTTACATTTAATTTTTATTATTTTTTATATAAAGATTTAATCTTGAGAATGAATATTAAGTTTAATGAGGTATTCTTCAGACTTCTCACATCTCACAATTTGGTAATATCTACAATCTTTAGTGACAGAACTGACAATTTCTAATTGCATGACTCAGTTCTGTGTTGAGTTTCAATGGCAGTACATTAAAATGTCTACTTTTTTCTAGGATTACATAAATCTTTTACTTTTGTGTCTTAAGCAATTCTAAAGCATTTCACTTTAACCTACTAGATTGTCTGTGTTCTATAGAATTCATTCCCTTCACTATTTCCATCAATATTTCTTTTTTTTTTTTTAAGATTTTATTTATTTATTTGACAGAGAGAGAGATAGCGAGAGCAGGAGCACAAGCAGGGGGAGTGGGAGAGCGAGAAGCAGGTTTCCTGCCGAGCAGGGAGCCTGATGTGGGACTTGATCCCAGGACCCTGGGATCATGACCTGAGCCGAAGGCAGACGCTTAACGACTGAGCCACCCAGGCGCCCTCCATCAATATTTCTTTTGTTTCTGTTCTTACTTAATTGATTTCTGTTTGAACAATTGAAGTTTAAAACAGGTGATCACATGACCACTCAGGCTTTTAAGAATCCAGGAGTTTTAAAACTAAATTTCAATGTTTCCTTCAGACATACTGATTTCTAGGTATTAATTTTGTTAGAGTTTTTTGAACTAGCTTCCTATTCAAAAAGGAAGAAGGCTATCCCCTTCTGAATTTACATAAAAAGGATTTTCAAATGATTACTTTATAAATATTTGATGTCATATTACAGTCCTTTAAAATTTGTTTTTGATTCTGATTAAAGAAAATAAAGTCTTTAGCATCCTTAAATAAATTGGACCACTACCCTGAGACTTAAGGAAGCATTTGCACTAAACTATTTAAAGATATTTATGTCATGTCTTTGAAAGTCTGAATTTTTATTTCTTTTTTGTACTTCTGGTAGAATGTAAGAGTAGTCTGGAGAATATATGATGTTTATAAATGGGGATGTAGCAGATACACACCAGAATTTGAGTGTATCTAGATATAGGAATACTAGATTTCTTTATTGCGATCATATCACTATGGTATTTCATTGCAGCTATAAGAAATTTTTATGACTTACCATAAGGTAAATGCTAACTTTGCAACATGTATCACTTTTGTAACTGACATTTTGTGTTCAGGTTCATTGTGTTCCTGACATATTCCCATCATTTCCTTTCATGAGAGAATCTCTTCCTTGTGAACCACAGTGACTTTTTTATTGACATGATACAAGTGCAGAAGCTTTCCAGTAAAGCATCACTTTATAACAATAGGCCAGACACATTCTGCCAAGCACTAAATCATCTCTGTGGTCACTGGAGCACAAAATATTTCAGTGATACACCAGGTAAAATTGATATTCGAGTAGGGAAATTTTGATTAAATGCTCTTTCTTCTGCAGCTTTGGTAAAATTTCAGGTATTTAATTTCCATATATAATTATGTTTCCAAACTCCATATATACATTGTTATGCTTTTCAACTGAATTCCCAGCTGAATATAAAAACTGAGAACAAGAAGAGGTGTTATTACTTAGAGGTGTTTTTAACAGTTCTCCAATTTCATAACTTGTCATTTCCTTTTTCTTTAACTTAGAAATATATTATACTCCTGGAAGTTTTCATATTTGCTATATGCAAAAAATAATTTGAGAGGAATTATGCTAATACAGTAGTTAAAAACTCGGATTCTGAAGCCAGACAGCCTGGGTTTTTAATCTCAGTTCTGACCCTTACTTGCTTTCTAACTTTGTGCCTATTACTTTCCCTCTCTATAGTTCAGTTCCTTCATCTTTAAAAATGGGAATAATAGGATAATACCTCATAGGGTTGTTATGAGGATTAAGAGTTAATATATGTGAAGTGCTTAAAATTGTGGATGTCATATAGTAAACTTGATGTGTTTGCTACCATTATTGCTATTGAAAAAAGTGAAAACACATTTGCTTCAATCAATGAACATAATTAGTTTTATCCATTGTTGTTAATTTATTTCTATTTCCCTACAGTGAAAAAGAATGCAATGGATTCCTTTGCCATCATTTGATATTTTTAGTTGTATTTTTCATGTTTATATATGAAATGTCCCATGCTGTTTCACAATATGGTAGATATTGGGAATTTAATAATAATTTGTTTGAGTAATGTTTCCACTCACAGAGACTTTACACCATCCTAACCAGGGAAAGCAAATTATTGTCTTAACTAATAATAAGCAAGTAGTCTCTTTAAAATCACCCCATTCTGTGGGTGTCATAGATATATTACTCTTTAAGCATGTTAATAGTTATTTTTCTGTTTCTCATCTTATGAGAGATTAAGTCCTTGCAAAGATATATTTCTTTAAGAGGGAGAGGAAGACAGTGCCCTTGCATTTCTTGAGTGAGGCAAAGAGGTTTAGTAAAATGAGCAATGGAGTAGAAGGCAGAACACCCAAGTTTTGGCCCTGGCTCTGCCATTAGCAGCTGTATGATCCTGAGTTGACCTCTTACTTTTGTGATTCATAGTTTCTTTACTAGCTAACTCTGTGATTATTGTAAGAATCAAATATGAGGATTAGTCAAAACATTTTGGATACCAAAAATATCATGCAAATAGAAAGCAATATTATTGTGAATTTTTTTAAAAGATTTTATTTATTTATTTGACAGAGAGATAGAGAGAGAACAAGCAGGCAGAGAGGCAGGCAGTGGGTGCTCCCCACCGAGCAGGGAGCCCAATGCAGGGCTCGATCCCAGGACCCTGGGATCATGACCCGAGCCGAAGGCAGCAGCTTAACCGACTGAGCCACCCAGGCGCCCCTATTGTTAACTTTAATTAGAAGCAACTCTACCCTTACCATCATGAAGAGGTTAAGGATTAAACTGATTTTTAATATGCATTATGTAGAAGTGAGGTTAGGGAGGCCTGCAGACCATGCTGATGTTCATGCTTTGGGAGAGGGACAGTAATTATTTCCAGCCAATTCTTAGAGTGGGACAGCAATTCTCAGAACTGTGTAATGGTAAAGCACAGGCTGTATTAGGCAGAAGTGATAGTTTCTTAATCCCCGCTAGAGGGCAAATTAATGGTGTCTAAAAGATGATTTAGAAGCCTTATTTTTGTCCAAAAGCTTTTGAGAAATAGCCTATCAAATGTTTTTCTAAGGATTATTAATACATGACAAAATTAACAGACTTCAATCATTTATCCTTTTCATCCTTATTCATCATGGTAGAGATGTTAATGGCTCTAGATAATAGCCAAAAAGAAAGAAAGAAAAAATAATGGAGAGACTAGGTGTTTATAATATGAAACAGTTACCAACTAGCTGAGTGCTGTATAAGAAAAAGGAAAATATTTACATTATTTTGACAAGTATTTATTGTGCTACACATTTGATAGAGTTACAAAGATGATCCTTGTCCTCAAGAGCTTTCTGGTCTACTTGAGGAGCTAGGTACCAAGAAAAATATCTAAACTACTCCTTCCCAAGCTAACTAAAAGAGAGCCATTGTTTTCCTCATCAGGATGTTGGGTAAAGACAAAGATGAGAGCATGGGTAGGTGAGTGTGGGGAGGGGACAACACAGAAAACCACTGACTCAATTAGGGAGAGAGAGAGCGATTGGGACAGTGGTCCTTTGGAGCAAAAGGTTTAAAGAAAATTGTTTATGAAATTTGTTTTTAAGTAATATAACCCTTTCTTCTTATCCCAAAGAAACTGTCACTGAACTTTTATATTTTACTGTAAGTTTTTTGACTTGGATTTGTGGGTACTTGAAGTTATTTTTGGATGTGATATTATGCTGAGAGTAGCCATAAGGTAAGAGGACAAGATGGCCCAATAAATGTCACATACAGATTTCTTTTAAAAAATACGTAAACAATGCCACCAGATTTTTACATAATGTTAACTTTAACTACAAGTCAATGATTGACAGATTTATAAACAATATAATTGAATAACATATACTGTTCTTATTATGATAAAAACTACTACCATGTATGAGTGTGACGGCCAGGAATTACTCTAGGTGTTTTTATGTCATCTGATGTTAACAGTAACTTGAAACATAGTAAATGTTGATATCCTCATTTTATTTATTTATTTTTTAAATTGGGACTTCATCATGATATCCTCATTTTAAAGATGAGAAAAAGGAGGTGCAGTGGTTAAGTGATATGCCCCAGATCACAACCCAGAAAGTTTCAGAGCTCAAATTTCATGTGAAGTTGACTCCAAAAGCCTATTCTTTTTCCAGCTTACTCTGTTCCTTTGGGAAGAATACAACTTATTTTAGGAATTACTGGTAGAAGCATCTCCCATTAATTCTATATTTGTAATCTCATAAATCAAACCTTAAATTACAGCACTTTAGAATATGGTATATAAAAAAGTGGAACATATTTGGACTGGAACAAAGAAAATGATTAAGAGGATAAAAATAACCCAGAGCAATAATACAATTTAAGCAAACTTAAGCTGAACATTGAGATGTTAAGAATATAAACATCTTAGATTTTCAAAGCAATAACCTTTCTTATTGGAGACTTCATTTTATGTAAGGCCTTGATTACTAAAAAACAACAAGAACAAAAATAGTCATTTGTTATTATTATCCCCAACTTATTGAATTAGTTATTTGGCCAATTTTTGTACTTGTTAAATTATTTTTGATCCAGTGTTCCTATCTCATTTTGTGGTGGGGGCGGGGAGAAGAAAGAAAAAGAGAAGAAATCCCTTTCTAGACCTTCAACGTGTTGAAGTTTTGTGTTCATAGTAAATTAAGTAGTCTTACTTGTTCTGTTTATGATGCTTTAGTATCTTTTTCGACCATTCACACCGCATCTTGTTTCAGCAACTTTGTTTATTGCCAAATCCTGCCACTTCTCACTTTACTTCACTCTCATTTTCAATTGATATTTTATTTTCTGATTTGGAGACAACAGTGACTATGATCTTCTTACTGACTGAAAGGTGCCCCAGACATTTGTATTAACTGTTTCCTAGTGTTGAATAAAGCATATAAATACTGAAATATTATGGGACATTCTAATGGAGTTACCTAGCAGGTATTTGGGATGATACAAGAGAAGTCAGAGTTTGGGATGCTCATTTGAAACAATAGTTTCAAACTTGAGTGATATAATGGACTATCTTTAAAGGAAGTAAAAAAGAAATCTCACCAACCTTGTGGTGGATTTAGATTTATTTTTTATTCTTACTTCTATGGTTATAAACATTAAATTAGATATAATAAATTGCTACCCTTATAAAGTTATGAAAACAAAACTAAAATGTCTTTAAAATTTTAAACAAAATGAATACCCCAAATTAAAAATTCTGATGAAGAAATTGAAAACTTTCTATACTCTTCAGCTCTGTTACTATCTGTCCATTCCTCAGGATTTGAATACAATGCTATCTCTTCCAAGAAGTCTTTCTTTCTTTCTTTCTTTTTAATTTAAGTATAGTTGACATACAATATTATATTAGTTTCAGGTACAAGAAGTCTTTCTTAATCATTCTGAATATAATAAGCGATACCACTTCCCTAAGCCCCTATAAAAATCACACATCTTTCTCTTATGGTACTTACCAAATAGCATGTTAATTATACTGCAATAAAAAATTTTTAATAAAATATTTTATTAAAATGTTATTAATGCATAACCTCATTTTATTTTTATATACATTTGTGTAGATTAGTATCTTCTACATAAGTATTTGTTGAATAAATAACTTGAGTTATATTATAAGGCTATGTGTCTGTGTAAGCATTTGTATATATGTTTGTATTGTTTTTATCATTCAGCCAATACTTTTGGAGATCTGATTGGGTCAAATGATACAGATGATCTACTCTGACTTCAAAATCCAATCAAACTTGGAAATTAAAATATGTTAACATTTGGCATGAACCAAAGACAATGCAATGTTCATAAGTTTCAGACTGAAAGTCTTATTTTGTGTCCTAAGCCTATTATTTATTTGCTTAAGCCAAACAAACTGTTTAAGAGATTCTATCTTGCCTTATGTTCTTGTTCCTCTGGAAATACACAGTAATGAAGGTACTTTTAACAGATGTTCCTCTAGACATATTAACTTCCAATGTTCACTGTTCATTTTATTCAATACAGCTATTTTTATTACAGTAAATGAGAATGGGAAAATGCAGAAGGTCAAAGGATTTCTATTCCAGTACCCACTGTGGTTATACACCTAGCTAGATGTCATTAATAATGCTCTACTAGCTCACACTTATTGATTGCTCACTATGTGCCAGTCAGCCTTGTAAGTGCTTTACATATATTACTCAATTTAATTCTCATAAAAACCTTATGAAATATGTTATTGTTATCACCATCTTGAAGAAACTCTGGCACAGAGAGGTTAAATAACTTGCCCAAGGTTAAAAAGCTAGCAAGCTGATACAGTGAGTCAGGATCCTGGTATCCTAAGCTATCTGTCTCCAGAGCCAGCACCTCTGGCAATGTTCTAAGCAAGGAAGGAAATTCTAAATCATACGTAGTTGTTCCTAAATAACATGGGTCAAAATTTTGCAAATCAGTCTTTCAGAAAAGAAAATGTAATAGCCATTTCAGTGATTGTTAACCAATAACAACAAGTTCACAGAGCATTTAATTAATTTCCTAAGGATAATTCTTAACTTAGATGAAATTTACTCTGGCATGTGAAGCCATCCACAGTGACAATAAGGGAAGGTTGTTGTGATGTGCTGATATTACAAAAGCTAAAGAAAGCAAGTTTTCCAAGTAATCATGGCTGGAACCCAAAACTGAAAGATATTGTACATTTTGTTAGGGTAGAGCACAGTTAATCTATTAAAGAGATAGTAAAAAATATTTCTGTAGAAGTATATATTTATTGAGCAATAGCTTGGCTTAATCATTTATGCAAATTTCAGTAGAATTATTTATCAGTTAACTAACCCTACTTTTTTTTGGTAACTTAACTTTGCAGACAAGGATGATATGGTAGGTTAATTATATATGATCTGGAGTGAGTAATGGAGAGCTCTGTCTCTATCTTTATCTCTATCTCATCTGTATTTATACCTGTTTATAATTCAATAAGCATGAAGATGAGAACACAACCCTGAATGTTCTAACTTACAATGTGCCAGTTTATATCATGTCAAATATATATATATTTTTAAAGGTTTTATTTATTTATTTATTTGACAGAGAAAGACACAGAGAGAGAGGGAACACGAGCAGGGGGAGTGGGAGAGGGAGAAGCAGGATTCCTGCTGAGCAGGGAGCCCAATGTGGGGCTCGATCCCAGGACCCTGGGATCATGACCTGAGCCGAAGGCAGATGTTTAATGACTGAGCCACCCAGGCACCCTCAAATATATTTTTAAAAAGAAAGGTGTTATGATGTGTCAATGTTGGTCCATCAGTTGTAACAAATGTACCACTCTGGTAGGGATATTGATAATGGAAGAGGCTATGTATATGTGGGGACTGAGAGTATGTGGGAAATCTCTGTACCATCCCCTCAACTTTTCTATGAACCTTTAGGCTCTAAAATACAAAGTATTCGAAAAAAGGCAAAATAAACCCACGCTTTTATAGTCACTTACTCTATGATAAAGGAAGCAAGAATATATAATGGGAGAAGAGTCTCTTCAACAAATGGTATTGGGAAAACAGGGCAGCTACATGCATAAGAATGAAACTGGACCACTTTCTTACATTATACACAAAAATAAACTAAAAATGTATTAAAGACCTAAATGTGAGACCTGAAACCATAAAATTCCCAGTAGAAAGCCAGCAGTAATCTCTTTCACATCAGCCATAGAAGGATTTTTTCTAGGTATCTCCTTTGGCAAGAGAAATAAAAGCAAAATTAAACTCTTGGGGCTATACCAAAAAAAAGCTTTTGCACAGTGAAGAAAACCATCAACAAAACAAAAGACAATCTACTGAACGGAAGAAGAAATTCACAAATGAAGTATCTGATAAAGGATTAGTATCCGAAATATATAAAGAACATATACAACTCAACACCAAAAAACCCCAAATAATTGAATTTAAAAATGGGCAGAGGCCAACAGACACATGAAAAGATGCTCAACATCAAAGAAATGCAAATAAAAACCACAATGAGATATCACCTCACACCTATCAGAATGGCTATAATCAAAAACACAAGAAATAACAAGTGTTGGTGAGGATGTCAAGAAAAAGAAACCCTCAAAAAAAAAAAAAAAAGGAAAAGGAACCTTCATGCACTCTTGGTGGGGATGCAAGCTGGCACAGTCACTGTAGAAAACAGTGTGGAGTTTCCTAAAAATTAAAAATAGAAATACCATATGATCTAATTCCACTACTGGATAGTTACTCAAAGAAAATGCAAACGCTAATTCAAAAAGATGTATGTACGCCTATGTTTATTGCAGCATTATTTACAGTATCCAAGGTATGGAAGCCAAGTGTCCAAGCATAGATGAATGGATAGAGAAGAGGTTGTGTACACACAAGCATACACGGGAATATTACTCACCCATAAAAAAGGATGGAATCTTGCCATTTGCAACTACATGGTTGGACCTAGAGGGTATTATGCTAAGTGAATAGGTCAATCAGAGAAAAACAAATACCATATGATTTCACTCATATGTGGAATTTAAGAAAAAAATCAAGGAAGAAAGAGACAAACAAAGAAACAGATTCTTAAATATAGAGAACAAACTGGTGGTTGCCATTGGGGATGTGGGTGGGGGGATGGGTGAAATAGGTACAGAGAATTAAGGGTATATTTATCATGATGAACACTGAATAGTGTTTAGAATTGTTGAATCATTATATTCTATACCTGAAACTAATAGAACATTGTATATTAATTATACTTGAATAAAAATAATACATTTGACCCTGAACAACATGAATTTGAACTGGGTGGGTCCACTTATATGCAGATTTTTTTTACAGTACAGTACTATAAATGTATTTTCTCTTCCTTATGATTTTTTTTTAAAGATTTTATTTATTTATTTGACAAAGAGAGAGATAGCGAGAGCAGGAACACAAGCAGGGGGAGTGAGAGAGGGAGAAGCAGGCTTCCTGCTGAGCAGGGAGCCTGATGTGGGACTCGATCCCAGGACCCTGGGATCATGACCCGAGCCAAAGACAGACACTTAATGACTGAGCCACCCAGGCGCCCTCTTCCTTATGATTTTAGTAACAGTTTTCTCTAAATTAGTTCATTGTAAGAATACAGTGTATATACAAAAAAACATACAAAAATATGTATTAATCAACTATTTATGTTATTTATTAGGCTTCCTGTCAGCATCAGTCTTTTAGTTTGTTAGTAGTTGGGGGAGTCAAAAGCTGTGCATGGATTTTTGACTGTGCGGGAGGTTGGCACCCCTAATCCCTACGTTGTTCAAGGGTCAACTGTAGTACTCCAGGCAGCCACCACTAACTGATTAGAGATAGCACAGGATAGCAAACCTGTTTGCCATCCCTGACCCAGAATGCAGCTCCATTGGACTCCTTTCCACTCCATGCTGTAACTATGTGGTTGGCTTCTATATTCAATATATATATATATTTTTACATTTTTTAAATTCTATTATGTTATGTTAATCATCATACATTACATCATTAGTTTTTGATGTAGTGTTCCATGATTCATTGTTTTTGTGTAACACCCAGTACTCCATGCTGAACGTGCCCTCTTTAATACCCATCACCAGGCTAACCCATCCTCCCACCCCCCTCCCCTCTAGAACCCTCAGTTTGTTTCTCAGAGTCCATAGTCTCTCATGGTTTGTCTTCCCCTCCGATTCCCCCCCTTCATTTTTCCTATATTGTAATCTCTTAGGAAGGAGGGATTTTTTTTTATTACTTATGCTTGGCAGAAAAATGTTGAATAAAATTAAATTAATGGAATCTTTTTTTTTTTTTAAAGCAAACATAAGTCAAGGGGAAAGGACATACAGAAGAGAGAGAAGGAATTAATATAAGGGACAACCGTGGGGAAATAAGGGGAAAGGAAAAGGGTAGATAAGCCAAGTGGGATATTAAGTAACTTTTACCAACAGCTGAATGGACATACCCACTGAGAACATCCATGTCAGATATATGTAAATACTGAACTCATTTCCAGGTTCCTGTTTTTTCTGGTGGTCTATGACCAATATTTCAGTTACAGAAAGTAGAAACAAAGATAAATGAACCATTTAGTTCCTGTTATGTACCTTTTCTTTGGTACTTATTCCACTGCGGCCCGTTACTTGCTTTTGTATCTGGCTGCCTTACTAGCATATGTAAGCATCCGTGAGAATTGATCATGCTCTATTTATTTTCATTTTCTCAATACCCAGCATAGTGTCTTACATGTAGCAGGCATTTGGATAATATCTGTTGAATAAATACGTGTATGCCTAAGTAGATAAAGGACCACCAATATGCATAATTTAATCTCATGGCATAAATGTTATGAATGTAAGTGTAGGGGATCCCAGGAATTTAGGGGCTGGTCAAGATAAAGACACGATCACAAGGTGGTAGCAGCACACACAGGCTTTATTTGGGTACTACTTTGACAAGTTTGCATGCAGGGAGAAGTCCCTCAAGATAGGAGACTGTCTAAAAACTACCACGTGGGGGCCACTACCAGAAGGGGAAGAAGACCAGGAAACTCCCAGGGGATAAGGGGGAAAAAGAGGGAGGCTATATGTCTAGGTGGTATTGCTCAGCAGCACCTAGGGGAGTCTCTGGGTCAGAAAGCTCCAAAGGGCATCAGTGGCTTAGGGTCTTTATGGCCTGGGGTTTATCACTAGCTCGGGGCTAGCAGATGTGTGGCACAGTTTCATGTGGTATACAAAACAGGCAGGCTCCAACTGACTAAAAATCTGCTTGTTTGGGCTATGTTTAAACCAATTGGATGGGTAGGCATTTGAGTTTGGAGCTGGTGGGCCTTTGAGCTTATGGGTCTTGGCCTGCTGTGAAGAAATAACAACCAGGTACTAATATACAGAAAGAGTCTTTGGCTCATTTAGGTAACAATAAGTAGCCATGATATAAAATATAATAAGGGAGGTGGGCAGGGAATGAGTGAAACAGATAAAGGGGATTAAGAGGTACTCCATAATCAATAGATAACAGTAGAAGAGAGACAGGGTAAACAGAGTAAACACTCCCTCCTGCCCAAGAATGGGAGGAATTGAAGCTAAGCAGCTGGTCCGCTCTGTAAGCATTCTGAAAACTACAGTGACTGCGAGGGTGAGGAATCCTGGTTGGCTGTTTCTCCCTAGTACCTAGATAGACTCTCAGGAAGGTACCTCCTTCCTGTATACTCCTTGGCTATATCTGAAATAGGGGTTGTAGATTATCCCTTGGGGCTATAAAGGTTTTTCTTCCTACTTCCTGTTCAAAGAAAGTTGGAACCTAACTGTAATTTTAAGGCTTGAACAGTAATATTTTTTTATTACAGGTTTGTGGTTCCTTTGGCAGTACAACTCTCTCAGAAACTCATGGGGCTTCTTCTCTATTTGATTACAGTGAGTTCCATGTACCAGTAACCCTGCCCACAGTTTTTTTTAGAGGATGTAATTCTCAGATCTGCTACATGGCCTTTTTTCTTTCCCTGTGCCTCACTCTTCTGGACTTAATGGGGGTTGCATTGAGACTATCTGACTTTTGTAAAAAGGCAAAGCTTTCCATCTGATATTTGCTCTGAGTTATTTTATCCAGCTGAAATGTTTTAGGGTGCATCACCTCAAGCTAAAATTTGTCTGAGGTATCATAATCAACTCAACAATTTTAAAAAGGGGCATAAGACTCTACCTTTAATGTGATCTTTGACGCAAGATTAAATTTTAATGAGCATTTATCACTCAGAGTCCTTCTCAGCTGTATTTTTTACTCTTTAAGGTCTATAGCAGTTAGTTTTCCAATATTGCAAGGCCTCAAATTTTTGGACGTTCTATTCCATTTTATGTCTCTTTGCAAACTAATTCTTTCCTGATTAAAGGTGTTTTCTTAATATCTTGCCAAATGCAAGTCAACATATTCTACTAATGCTGTTTTCCAATTTCTTCCTGTAATGCTTAAAGTTTAGTAGGTACATGATTTATTGCCCAAGTTATCAAAGACAGTATTTAACCAAATGTTTTTCCACCAGATACCATGGATTGCTACCTGTTCAACTTCCAATATCAGTTTTCTGATCACCTGACTACTAATCAATGCCACATAGTTTAGGTTTTTGTTACAGCGGTGCCCTACCCCTGCTACCAATTTCTGAATTAATCAAGATAGGCTTTGTAATGCTGTGATAATAAATAAACCTTGAAATCTCGAGCTTTATGTAGCAAAGGCTTATTTCTCAAACCTGTAACATGTCTAAAAGTAATCAGCAAGGGATCTCTCTTCTACATTGTCACTCAGAGACCTAGGCTAACAGATCAACCTCACTGGTCAATCAAAACAGATGTAACAAGTGTATGGAGAATTTACATCTTTGCTTTGGCCCAGAATAGATGTCAATTGCACTCACAGCTCATAAGGCAGAATTAGTCACATGGCCTGCCTAATTGCAAGATGTCTAGGAAATATAAGGAATCATATGAAATATTTGGTAAGCATTGCCATTTCTCCTACAAAGAAAAATTATTCAATATATAAAATTATGAAAAATATAGATAAATTAAAGGATCCACGTATTTGCCAAATTTGTAGTTTCAGAGCTACTAGGAATTGGTCTCTGTAACCTTGGAATGTATTTTCAGATAAATAAAACTAAGTCTCTTTCAGTGGGTTAATAATACCCTTATTAAGCTCTCTAAGGAATGATATGGGCAAAAATTATAGAGTAGGTCAAGAAAGAGATGTGTTCAAAATAGTAGTTCTGTATATAAAATGTAAATTGTAGGAAACAAGTGGTGTTTGAAGTGTATCCTTCGAAAGGCAGTCATGTAAATGCCATACTCTCCAACAGGCAGATCCTTTGTTGGACTAGAGCGACCACTTGTCTGAGCGAATATAGCACTTTTGTGTGTGTTTCAGAAGAAATGATTTACACTTATAGTATATCCAGATTTGAAGTCAAATGTGGTTCTCTGACTCAGTTTCAGTCTATGAATGATGAGCCTTTGTACATTATAAAAATTTACATTACATACCTCTTTCCAGACATGTAATGAAATTCTACAAGTACTAGGATTATGATGAAGCTACCTTTCTCACATATGAAATTGCAGTATTTAATATATAGCTTTGAATGTCAATTAATAGGATTATTAAAGAAACTAGATTTGTTTGGTCCTTTATGCCATTTGTTAGTTATAGGCTGAGACCTAAAGTTAACATTAAAATGTATACAAAATAAATATTGGAAAAACTATAATATTATGTTATTCATTGAAGTATCATGCTAAGGATTTTTATGTGCATTATCACATTTATTTCTCATAATCTGAGATAGTAAAATGATGGCAATAAGGTTCAGCAACTGATCCAAGGTCACACAAGTAGCAGGACTGGTATCCAAACTAAGCAGTCTGACCCAAAGCACCACATTCTCAGTTACTGCTGTACACCGCCCCTCTCTGTGTGGTAGGAGGTACTGCATCATTGAATTGAACCATCTTGAGAGTTTGTGTTGGTAGATTTCAATTCAATGGTTACCATGTCATAGTTGGCTAAGGGGAATTTTTCAGGTTGCATAAATCTTTTTCCTACTCTTTCCACCTACCCTCCTGTCACCCATTCAATATGTTTACTAGGTGAATGTACCTTTAAAAAATACTTTGTTATTTTAACACATCTCTCCAACCACCACCCCTTTGAGAACCATTGCTCTAGTTTGTATTAGTAACTCTTTTTTTCCGTGTAAGGGTAAAGGTGACGTTTAAAAGAAATATAGGTATTTCTAATCTCAGGAAGGCTTACCATAAATTGGTCCTTAGATGTAATATAATAGTTAAGACAAAGTGTGATCAGACAAAGTGTGAACTTTGTATGCAACCTTTCATTGTTGCAATATTTTTTAGAGTCTACGACTCTGTGTCTTACACTGGTTCTTACTCCAGCTGTGAGAGTAAAAGTCTCTTGGGCATTGCTTTCTGTTCTCTTTGATAGCTAGATGGATAAATTAAATATAGGACTAGCTGCACAACTTAATCACTGTGTAAATGTAGGCAAGTTACTTTTTGATTCTGTGTCTCTGCTTCTTAATGTGTTCAATAGAAAAATAATAATGTGTGCTTCATATGTTGTTGTAAGAATCAAGAGTTACTTGCAAACTGCTTAGAAATGTACCTATTACATAGTAAGCACTCAATGTATAATAATAGATAGAGTGGTGAAAATTATTATTATGTAAGACGAGCTAGCTAATTCACTACCTTTATGTTTTTATGCCTCTGCTAGTGGAAATCTCCCACCAACAGAACAAAACAGTTGGCAGCTTTAAGACTTCTAAGTCACACTGTTTCTTAAAAGAATCTATAAAATAGGAACTCCGTTTTTCTTAAATATCACATCGGAGGCACTATTAGAATAGAGTTTAAAAGTACAGAATCTGGAATGAGATTGCTCAGATTTGAATCCTTACTCTGCCTTTTACTAACTATGTAATCTTTCACAAGTTATATATCCTCTTAGGAGATAATTTCCTCTTCTATAAAATAATGAATGAAGGAGCAATCATAGTTCTTTTCTCCTAGGGTTATAATTAGGTACAGAGGAGCATCACTTAAAGTGTTTATAAAATAAATGAACAAAGTTTTAAACATACTTTATGAACACATATATTACTCCATGTTAAAATATTTTTTCTATTGGGGGTGCCTGGGTGGTACAGTTGGTTAAGCATCCAACTTGATTTTGGCTCAGGTTGTGATCTCAGGGTCATGAGATCAAGCGCCACGTGGGGCTCTGCACTCAGCACAGAGTATGCTTGGGATTCTCTCTCCCTCTCCTTCTTCCCCTCCCGCTCGTGTTAATGCTTTCTCTCTCTCTCTCTCTCTCTGTAAAAATAAATAAATCTGAAGCATATATATTTTTTTCTATTATTTCATGGAATTCTGACCAACAAACAGTGGTGCAAATACTAAACTTTAGATTTGACTCTGAGCTAGAAGACAAAGCAAAAAGAAAGACACTGTCACTTATATAATTATTATTATGAAAAGAATGAAACTTTTCCTTCCCTCAAATTTATTGTCACTTAACCTCTCTGAGACTTAACTTCATTATGTATAAGGAAATTATTATTTCTAACACCTGTACCTACAGTTTCTGGGAAGATCCTCTGACAATGAATATGAATGTGCTTTCTATATTGAAAAGAATCTTACAAGGAAGCAAGATATATGGGAGAAAAATAGAGCTAGCAGTTTTCGCATGCCTAATATATTAAACACTTTTTGGTATATTTACTCATTTAACTTCACAATAACCCCACTAATAAGATCACTTACCAATACAAATACTTGACTAAGATTACGTAATGAATAAGTGATAATGCTACAAAATTCAACTCAGATTTACCTCTAATATCCAGAGAGTACAAATAATTCAAATTCAGATGAATCACAGAGAATTGTATAAACTAGTAACCAAATTCCTAGGTTGAAATTTGATTAAGCAGCAATATTCTGTAAAGACTTACTATAGATTTCAAAAACACTGATAAAACATATAACATAAGAATAGCATATAAATAAGTCCTGTCCAAGAAAATTTTCATTGGACACTCTGTATCTTAACTTAGCCCAATTAGATTCTGAGAGAGTTAAGTGATATTTGATACACACTTTTTGCCTAATAATGTGTTAAAAGCTATTCTAAGAATAATATCAATACACTCCTCATGATAGTTGTTTCCATATTTATATATTATTGCTAATCTATATTAATAATTATACTATAGTTAAACTGAGTGAAAAGTTTTTTTAGAAACCTAGTAATTGCTGTAAAACATTTTTATTGGTTAAAAAGGGTTTTAATTTAAACTTCCTACTGCTTGGCAATATATTGTTTCTTTAATATATTTTACAAAATATTTATGTACTTAATAAGATATTTCTAAGAAAATAATTTATCTTGGGCCCTCCAAAATCAGTGCATTTTAAAAGTGTGCTATAACTTGAATATGAAGCATAGCAGGGACTATTTTTCTGTTTTTCTAGTGACTCACTGTGAGGATTTTGTGTTGTCTATGTGTGTGTATAATGTTACTGCAAGTAAACATTTTTTAAAAATTATAGCTTTTGTTTTCATTTTTCCCAAACAAATTTATATCTCTAAAGTTAATTTTTAATCTTTAGGCCAGAGTATTTATAATAAATAACATCACTTGTCTTCATTCAAATAGAATTGAGTGTTGGTCATAAGAATGAATAATTTAAAATATGAGCCTCTGAGTAAAACTTCCCTAAGAAAAACTCCTCTATGTACTATATCAGTGACCTTCGGTTAATTATCTAACCTCACTGAATCTTCGTTTTCTCATCTATAGAAATGGGAATGTCAGTATGTTCATTCCAGAGTTGTTGGATGAACTGGATACTCTAAGTATCAGTGCCTAGCATGTAATGGCATTTGAATTATAGTCTTCCTCATTTTTTCTCAGTAATTTAATTGATTTGTCACTTCTATTGCAGAGTACTGTATATTCTACAATATTTTTTTACAATAATTTTCAAAACATGAGAAATGGATAGCTATCAATCAATAGGACTAATGACTTGAAATGTGTCAGTGATTTCCAGTCTTGAATTCATGGTGGGTACTGGTTCATGGCTACATTTTCACTCTATAACTAGAAAAATAAGGACAATTTTAAGTTTTTCATAAAGCTAAATGAATCCCATTGAAATCTTACATTCTTTCCAATTGTGTTGTGATTAAGGTATCTTATATTAAATTTTGGTAAAAATAGTGATATTTGGGGGTTTTAAAAAAAATATCCTTTATAGCAAAAGAAAGAAGTTGGAACTCTTATATCAGTGACCCAAACTTCTTTTAAACTTTATTTTAAATATCAACTCTGCTGCTCATTACCTATGTGATTTAGGGCAAGCTATTCAACCTCTCTCATGCATTGTTTTCTCATCTGTAGAATAGGAATACCAATAGTAATTATCTCATGGGTCTTTATTAAAATAAAATTAGATAATACATCAAGCCTCGTAGAACAGCACTGGAACATATAAGCATTCCACAACAAGATAAAGTTACTGTCATTATCACTGGTCTGAATCCAAATTGTGGGGAACCCTGCATTTAGATCATTTGTCTTATGTCAAGATCACTTTTGAAATAAAGAAAGCTTATGTTGGTAGATGATATAATACCTGTAAGTCAGAGATAGTCTTTGTAGACATATGAGATTGTTATTGTAGTGAAAGTATTTTACAAAATATCCCTATTTTCTGCAGTAAATTAAATACCATCATTGAACACCACCCATAATTATTTTATTATTTTTAAAGACCTGTCTTTATTTCTATATTAGATTAGGTTTTGATGCTTTTATTCAGCCCAAGAAAACAATTTTTGGCTGTATTATATTTTGCATTTAATTACCAAATTTTCCTCCCTTGGTTTCTCAACATTTCTTAGAGCAAAGCTTTTCTGTATACCAATTGCACAATTCTGAAGGTCTACATAGTTTTATTGCAAATAAAAATAAATAATTGTGAAATATGAAGCATAATTTTTCTTTTTTTTCACATTGAGTTACTTTATATAATTTATTTCTTGAAGTTTAGGGAAATTAGGATGGTGTTTGTTATTTACTGTTTCTGTTATTCTTATAAGTCATCACAAGGAGAAAAACAATAATTAGGTAATTTTTTTTTAAAAAAAGCTTAGCATTTCCTTTAATTTGCATAGTATTTATTCTGTTTTCTCAGAAGAAAGTGTTACTGTGTTAATTTTGAGTTATTAATGCCATACCACACCATAGGAAAAAAACCTACAACCACATGTTTGAATGGATGAAGTTAAAGAATTTCCTTTTGAGGAAAAATACAGTCCTGCAAATGGTTCCTTTGAAGCAAAGACACTGCTCCCTTACAGGCTTTGTTTTAGAACATCCTGGTCTGACTGTTTCTTGAGATATCTCAATTTAGAACCTCAGTTACATTTTCCTAAAAATGAAAGCTTTGCCCTTTGTCCTTATAAGAGAATGGGAGGGTTTGGGAGGAACTGCAAGCATCCTCATTAATCTGTATTTCTGCAGCAATAACAAAATTCTGTTCCTGGGATGTAAGGTCTAGATGGCAGGGATTCTACCTTTTTTTTTTTTTTTTAAGATTTTATTTATTTATTTGACAGAGTGAGAGCAACAGAGAGAGGGTGAGAGAGCGAGCACAAGCAGGGGGAGGGGCAGAGGGAGAGCAGGCCCCCCACTGAACAGGGAGCCCCACGCGGGGCTGGATCCCAGGACCCTGAGATCATGACCTGAGCTGAAGGCAGACGCTTAACCAACTGAGCCACTCAGGTGCCCCTACCTTTCCTTTTAATTATTTATTTATTTATTTGAGAGGGAGAGAGAGAGTGTGAGCAGGGGGAAGGGCAGAAGGAGAGAGAGAATTTCAAGGGGACTCCACGCTGAGCACAGAGCCTGATGCGGGGCTCAGTCTCACAACCCTAAGATCATGACCTTGCTGAAACAAGAGTCAGTTGCTCAACCCACTGAGCCACCCTGTCGCCCTGGGACTTTACCTTGTTTACCTTTCATCCCTAATACCTAGTATGATGCTTGCTTGACAGATCAGTAGGTGCTCAGTGAGTATTTATAAAATGAATACATGTTAAGCCAACTGACCAAAGCAGCACATATCAAATATGAGATTAATTGTGAAGTTACTTGCAAGTGAGTCATTTAATACCACATTCACACTCATGGGCTTGATATCCAAATTATCTTCTGGTTTTCACTGGACCTATTACAGAACTGAGAGGAAATCTGACTACTACATTTGGAACAAAACTTGGCCAAGCATCTTAACTGAATGATGAATATAAAATTCTAAACTTCACTAATGAAGCCTTTTTGATTCATGATATTCTGAGACTCTTCCCTAGAGTGGTATAAAATAATATCTTTTAAGTTCCTAATTCCTGAACAATTAAAGAAACCACGATTCTCCTCAACTACAGTAAAACCAAGTTTTGGCTATTAACAGTTGGTTGAGGTCTTGTTAATAATATGCGGAGCTGATAGGTGTCTGATGGGACCTCATTGCTTGGGATCCCATTGAAACCAGAACTGTTCTTCCATTATGAGACTCCTGAAGCAGAAGTTCAGGAGTAATTGTCAGTAAGCAAGACAGTGCAATAGCTTGTGGAATAAAATGCCATATGGTGTTGGCAGTGTACAAAGTTGCAGTCAAGAGCCATGAACCCTAAGCACATGTTGTACTAGATACGTTACAGGTGAAGGCCATTCTATTACCCTTATGAATCAATGGGTCCCAGAGGGCTTTACTTGACATCAGATGTTAGATTTTTAAAGCACTTTCAAAAAATAGCTTCATAAGAGATTTGTAGAATGGATTTGATAGTTATGAAACAAAATAATAGTTGCAGGAAAGGTGGATATTTTAGAAAATAATATTTGACTCATTGTTCATTCTGTGTATGCCTAATGCTTAGGCCACTGTCATTTGACCATAGATATAATCAATGAGTAAAGCAGAGTCTTTGTTTTTCCATAGCCTCTTTTATATGCAATGTACCTCTTTAAATATAGGCATTATTGCTTCCAAGCTGCCATATCCTTTAAAAGGCACTTAGCGAAACCATTGAAATTTGATACATTTATGTACTGAGGAGTAATTTCTGTGGAAAATTCTTTCCTAACTTAGTTGTATTTTTTTATAAGTAATAAAGTAAAAAGGGAAGGTTTTATTCAAATAAGGGTATATCACCAACCTTTGTTTTTATGAAAGATAGCAATACTTTCGTGACTTATTTAAGTAGCAGAGAGGTAACTTCTTATTTCAAAATGTTTTTACACCTATTTCTTTTTAAATATCCTATTACAGGCAAAAGTGAAACTGGACTTAAATTCAGGTTATTACCAATACTCTAATAGCTATAAATGCATCACTATTTCATGTGAGTGAACATTGGCTGAGATTTAGCAAAGCTATTGGACTAGAAAAATCTATTTATCCAATGGCTGGTTTATAGCTTTTCAATAGAACATTGAAATACAACATTTTTACATTTTTTATTAACTTCAGTATCCTTTGTCTGAACCAAATTACTCTCAAGTCTAAATGTAAAATAAATACAAGAAAAAATTGCTATTTTTGGTGGGGAGGATGGAAAGAAAGGGCCAGAGCCTTGCCAGCTTTTATACTCCCATTTCCCCAGCCCCATATCTCTGCCACCAAAGTAAAATTCAGAAAAGGATACTTGAATGGAAAATATAACATGTAGATTAGATGACTATCGATATTTCTGATAATCTAACTATAAATCCTAAACTAATCATAATACTGGTTTCTGATCTGCCTCTTTTTTCCACTTGCCATTTTTCTTTCCTAGATAACACTTTCCTATTTCTCACTTCCACCCTGTCATCATCCCCAATCCCACAGTATGCATGCACACGCGTGCGCGTCCACACACACACACACACACACACACGACACCACTCAGTCATCCTATGGTGGCCAAAGATCAGGTTGAAAGTAAAATTTTAAAGTAGCTGAAGAAGATGCATTTTCTATCACTACTCTATCTTCTCTCAGTAATCTCTCCTTAATTGAATTTGGCCCCTGCTTTTTTTTCTGGATGTGTAGCATTCAGCTCTCCATTGCTCTCCATTGAAGTCAACCTATCCTAAGCTAAGGTTCATTCTCTCAAAGCCCTGATAAATGACATGCATCTGTTAAAAAGATAGCATCTTAATTAGTAATATACAATGAATTTATTTAGTTTCTTCTTCCTCATCATATTTAACACCCTAATAGTTATATTCAGTTGTGTAATACAAAGAATTAAGTTTTATGGAACTCTCATAGTAGGATTGATTAAATATTTTTATGAATATCATACAGTTGAGTGACCACTTAGTAATGATAATGTCTTAGATTTGTATAGTGCTTATAATCTAAATTCTTGAAATATATCAGCTGAGTGTTTCCCAAAATATGGAAACCAGACCACCACTGATGTGCAATATGATTTTAAGTAGTGGCCAACACAGTTTTATGTGATACATAAACACCTGGAATTAAACAATACCGAATTTTGTGTTCATTTGTAAGTTACTGTTTTATCTTTTGAAATCCCAAGCAAAAAGCCTCATTTTGGTGCTAGTTTTATTTTGAAATAAATTTGCTTAGTAAAAAGGTGAGCAGATTTAAGTTAAAAGTCTAGGTATGAGAGACTATGGACTCTGAAAAACAAACTGAGGGTTCTAGAGGGGAGGGGGGTGGGAGGATGGGTTAGCCTGGTGATGGGTGTTGAGGAGGGCACGTTCTCCATGGAGCACTGGGTGTTTATACGCAAACAATGAATCATGGAACACTACATCTAAAACTAATGATGTAATGTATGGTGATTAACATAACATAATAAAAAAATATTTTCTAAAAAAAAAAGTCTAGGTAAATAATAGCACAAGTGGTATTAGGGAAAGACAAAATTTATAAAGGCAGTTCTGGAATTATTTGAATTTGGGAAACTCCATTAACTCATTTGCTCTTCATAAAAAACTCCTGGGTGGGTAGTGTAGCTATTCTATATCCATTTTTCAGCTAAAGAAACCAAAGCGGAAAGGTAGGCTTAGTGACTTGCCATGTCCACACAACAGCAAACCTGAACCCTCACTTCTGATAGTGTCAAATGCTGATTATTCTATAGATCAGAGTATAAAACCAGACTTGTCTTATGATTGGTTATGTTTGTAAACATGTATGCATTTATTATAATAAATTACTTAGAGATATATACATAGATATATACAAAGATCAAAATGTATTATTATGAAGGTTTGTTTTGAATATATAAAATTAATTATATAGAGACTGTGTGTGTTCTAAAATTGTGGAACTAATTTGGATAAAGTTATTAGGGAGGAAATATTAAACAGATACCTTGCTTAAAGTAAAATGCAATAAAAAAGTAAAACCCATTTTTTGTAGTGAGACTCCTTGAAACCTACTCTCTTACCAAATTTCAAGTATACAATATATTATTATTAACTATAGTCACAATAGCTGAGAAGACAAAGCCTCTCTTTGACCATGTCATTGCTACTATCCTGTACTTGGCTGTCCTTTTTGTTGTAAATTAAAACAGATGAAAGCTGTCGAGCCAAGTCAATGATGGAGGCTAATTTAATGTGATATAACTGATGAACTCCAAATTGTCCCACTTTTCCTTTTTGAGACACACTGAGTAGAGCTTAAACTTTCAGACAGAGTATTTTGATTTATGATCTTTGTCACATTGATGTTGAACAACTCATTGTAGTGAGAGAGAAACAGGAATTAACTCTTTTTATGGATACTTCCATAGTTTCTGTATATTTGGCAGTATAACAGTCAGAGAAATGGACCCAGCTTAAATATACTATCAGAGTAACCCTCAAAAAAAAGCAAAGAAGAGAAGTGTTACCCAAGATAGAAGGGAGGGGGGATGAAGAGGTTACCAACTTAATGCTAAAGCAATTAATTAAATGCTATGAAAATAATCAATTATTGTTAAAGGAAAAAAATGAAGTAAAAAAAAGTCCAAGTAAAATATTGGGCTTGTATCACCATGAATTTCATAAATTTTAGTGAATCTGAATGCCCTTGTAGCAGCATACATGCCAAAATTTACAAGAGGAGAAATCTATATAGGCATCTCAGCATGATTAATCTTCCCAGCATATGGCAGGCAGATAGAGTTCAGTAGAATTGGAAAGGTGCTATAGTTGTTTCTAAGTATCCAGAAGAAACGTAAGAAGGCAAAAAAGAGCGACTATCCAGAAATTATCATTACAGCAATATTCTGTTCAGTGTTTTTTCCAGGGGTTATGTCAAAAAGACCATCAACAGTGCACATCCACAGAACAGTGCTTTGTGCTTGCACAATCTGTGTAGGATAGCTAACAGAGAGGAACAAGAAAAAAAAATCAAGACTTCTTTAAACAATATCCCCATACCTTTTACTATTTGGCAGCAGTGTTAGGGACTACATTAAGGTTGCTAATCATTAAATTTGGCAGTTCGTGAATTGAGAGAGTGGAGCTTTTCTGTAATCATTGATCAAACAGTGGCAGTCTCATGATAGACTGAGGTACACTAAGAAAGTGACAAGTTAAAAATAAAATTTCAACCAAAAAGCCCAAAGCAGAAACATCACACAGCTGCCCAATGTGAATAGAATTGCAAGTCCAAACCATAGTCTCATTTGTGCAGTATCTGCTTTCTTTTTAATTTTTGTTTGTTTGTATTTTGTTTTTGTTTTCTTTTGTTTTGTCTTGTTATTGAAGAATTATAATGGTCCTAAATCACATGGGCAACAAGAAGAGTTCTTTTGGACCATCCAGTGCTGTTGATGGGCTGAGAAGTACATCTTGTAAGTAGTAGTCAGCTACACCTACTGAAATTTTAGTTTCCTGTTAGTGAAAAATTATTATCAGAAGAAGAGAGCCAAGTCCTTCCTATTAAACTTCTAAGTTATCAGGAGTATAGAAACAGTTTGGTGCCAAGAAAACTAAAGGGCCAATAAAAATAAAGAGAATTATGGAGTAAATTCTTAAGAAATGGAAACCTCTTGCCGAACTCAGTTCAAAAATACTGGTGCATGAACTCTATCAAGCAGATATATTAAAAATAGTGTTGTTGATACCAGGTCAGGACAATATCAAGAAGAATAAAAAGCACTGTGATCAAGTCAAACAGTCTGTTAAAGGACAGAGACAAAAATCAGGAGCAGAATATTTCTGCTGCATTTGAACACTCTTACTGTTTGGGAGTTTTCCCTTTCTTTAGCAATTGTAACTTCATGCAGTCTTGGTTCTTTAATGACCTTTGTGATTAATCCTTCTTATTATTTGTCCACTATCCAACTTCTGAATATTGGTGTTTATTGTATTTATAGAAGAGAGTCATATGGTCATCACAGTAGATACAGAAAATTCAACATCATTCATGACTAAAAGAATAATTTTAGCAAACTAGAAATACAAAGAAATTTTCTTTAACTGATTAAAAATTATAGAAGTCCAACATAGAGCAAACATGGAACTCAGTGGAGAAATGTACAAAGCACACCTTTTAAAATTATAAACAGGGAAAGGATACCCTCCATCTCCACTTCTATTTAAAATTGTGCTGTTGCCTTTAGCCAGTGCACTTAGTCAAGAAAAAAGTAAAAATTATACTAAGATCACAAATAAATATACTTTTCATTATTTATAGATTGTATAATTATCTACATAGAAAATATAAATGAATACATTAAAAAATTACTGTATATATTAAAAAGTTAGCAAGTAACCAGAAGTACATACACTAAATACACAAAAGAAAAATTTATATAAAAAGCAACAAATAGCAATTGTGATTTTTAAAAAATTATTTATAGTAGCAATAAAAATATAAGCTATTTAGGAAGAATTTTAACAGATGTGCAAATTTTTTATGTAGATAAATGTAAAGTTATAAAATAATGAACTTGTATAAAGCTGTATTGAGAGATTTTAATGAAGATCCAACTAAATGGAGAGAAATTTCTTCATGGATAGGAGGATTCCATGTAGTGAAGTTACCAATTCTACTCACACTGATCTGTAGATTTAATGAAATTTTCATTGAAAATGATTTCTATAGAAGATGAAAGATAACGTTAAAATTTACATAGAAGAGCAAGTATCTATGTCAGTGCAAATCACTGGGGATGAAATAAATTATAGCCTCACACAACAACATGGATGAATGTTAGAAACATAAGCTTATGTGAAAAAAGCAAGTTGTAAAGTATTATTCATAGCTAGAGGACATTTTTATAAACATCAGAAAGAGCCAAAACTATTTATAGTAGTGATTACCTTTAGAGTGGGGAAGCAGGGGAATGAAATAGGAAAAGAGCACATAGGTGGATGAAAGTTTTAGTAATGGTCTAGTTCTTGAGTTGGGTGATGGGCTCATAGGTGTTCATTATATTATGCTTTTAACCTAATGGGGTATGTGTAATGTACACATTAACTTATAAAAATAGGTCAACGCATACTTTAAAATAATTGATATTAAATAAATAAATAAAAGACAGAAGCAGCCCAAGTGTTTATCGACAGATGAATAGACAAGGAAGATTTAGTATATATATACAGTGGAATATTATTCAGCCAAAGAAAAGAATGAACTCTTGCCGTTTGTAACAACACAGATGGGGCTAGAGAGTATAATGCTAAGCGAAATAAGTCAGAGAAAGACAAATATATGATTTCACTCATATGTGGAATTTAAGAAACAAAACAATCAAAGGGAAAAAAAAAGAGCGAGAGAGACAGCCAAGAAACAGACTCTTAACTAAAGAGAACAAACTGTTGGTTACCAGAGGGAAGGTGGGTGGGGGGATAGGTGAAATAGGGGATGGTGATTAAAGAGTGCACTTGTCTTGATGAACACTGTGTAATGCACAGAATATTTGAATCACTACATTGTACACCTGAAAGTAATATAACACTGTTAACTATACTGGAGTTAAAATAAAAAATTTAATAAAATTAAGATAAACAAAGAAAGAAAACCAAGATACTCTAGAAAAAAAGATGAAAAAGTTTGAGGGAATTGCCTTTCCAGATATCAAAATTCACTGTGGTGCTTGCTTAAAGTTATGTCACTTATGGAATTGAATAGAAAGTCCAGAAATAGACCCCACATGAATGTATGGAAAAAAATGTGAATTTGATTTATGGCTTGATTTGCATATTGGTGGGGAAAGAATATAATATTTAATAAATGATGGTGGGACAGTTGATTATCCATATGGAGAAAAGGAAATAGGAGTCCAGTTTGTTCATGTACAAAGATTAATCTCAGATGGGTTAAAGGTAATCAAATTTAATTTAAAGTAAAAAGCCAAAACTTTCATTTGAAAAATTATAGGACAATATTTTAGCAAAGTTGAAGATACATATCATGAATTCGTGGGTGAATATCCTAAAGAAACTTGCACATGTGCACTAGGAGATATGTATAAAATTTTTCTTGGCAGTATTATTTGTGATAGCAAAAACTAGAACTAACAGGTGTCCATTTATAAATAAATTATGCTAGATTCATATAGGAGACAGTATGAGTAAAAATGAGAATTACCTACATGGAGAGGCATCAACATCAATAGTCCTCAGAAACATAACACAGGTATCCCCCACTTTTTGAAAGTTCACATTGTGCCACTTTGCTTCTATGGAAGAACTTACATTAATACCTGTTTTTGCAAACCAAAAGAAATTTGAAGAGGATTTTCACTTTTATGAAAAAAAGGTGAAACTCAAAAATAGCACTCAGTGTTTTGCAGCCATTCCTTGTAGGGTCAGCACACACTCTGAGGCTGGAGAGTAGTCCCGCTTCTTCCCACGGAAGTACATTCAACTCCTTCCCTGGGAACGACGCTCAGCATCTCAGCATCAGGCTGCCGGAGTTCTGAACTGTGTTGGTGAGCATCTGGGCTTTATCTCCATTTATTTTGTGCATCTGTTAGCAAGATGCCTCTTAAGGTATCAGAAAAGCCTTAAGAGAGGTTATTTTGGGGTCTGGGAACACTAAAAATTTTTTTTCCCATTTAAATTAATGGTAATTGCTTCTTTGCTTTAAGGCCATTTTGGCTTATGAAAGGCTTCATAGGAACAGTCTACTTTCAGATAGTGGGGGAACCTGTAGTTTGCAGGAAGAGAAAACTGCAGGCTATGTACAGCATGGAAAGAATGAAAACAGCTATATCTAAGTGTTTTATTGTTTAGCAATACACACATATGTGGGAAACTATTTAAAATAAAGAGAATAATTAATTCAATATTCAGGATATGGTATCATCTGAAAGGATAGAGATATCATCTGGAAAGGAACATAGGAGCCTCAAAGATACTGACCATTTTCTTCCTTAAGCAATTTTAAGTACATGGATGATCATTATGGAACTGCTGGTTTTCTAGGGCTGCTTCAGCAAATTACCACAAACTGAATAACTTAAAAACACAAATTTATTATCTTACAGTTCTAGAGGCTGTAAGTCCAAGATCAAGATACTGGCAGGGCTGCTTCCTTTGAAGGCTGTGAGGGAGAGTCTGTTCATGCCTCTCTCCTGGCTTCTGGTGGTGTGCTGGCTATCTGTGACTTCCCGTGGCTTGCAGACGCATCACGCTGATCTCTGCCTTCATCCTCACACGGCCTTTTCCCTTTGTCTCTGCCTCTTTGCTTTACATACTTTTCTTTTCTTTTCTTTTTTTTTAAGGACACCAGTCATATTGGATTAAGGGCCCAGACTACTCCAGTGTGACCTCATCTTAACCACTTACATCCGGAACCACCCTATTTCCAAATAAGGTCACATTCTGAGGCCCTGAGGGTAGGACTTCAACATATTTTTTTGGTTGGTGGGGGCTTGATTCAAGCCATAACAATGATTATTCTTCAAGTTATACACATGAGTTATATATACTATTTTAAGAAACATTTCATAATTTAATTTTTAAGAAAAATATTAGACAGGATAAATTTTTAAGCAATTATAACTTATAAACAATAAAGTTTTTGTGTCTTGCACTAAAAACTTTAAATTAAAAAACAAAAGCTACCATACCTAGATTCCCCATCTCCTATAGAACACTTTGTGATATGGGTTTCAAAGGCTTGCCTACCTGGCTAACTTCATTTCCACTGCTTTCCCATATGTTCTAAGGAAAGCAAAATGTTGACTGTTCCATGGTATTTTATTTTATTTCATTTTATTTTATCATTTTATCTTATTCCTTGCCTTACATTTCTTATTCTAGTCTTTCTGCTTAATATACTCTCATTTTTCTTCTCTCTCTCTTTACCCTCCTTCCTTCTCCCCTTAACCCTCCTCTCTTTGATAACCCTAGTTATCGCCTTCTTTTTCAAAACTCGTCTGGAAGACTTCGTAGCCCACCATTCACTTACTCCTAGTATGAGTTAAATGACCCTTCTCTTTTGCTCCCATAGCTGGTATGGATTTCTCTTTCATGGCATATTTAAACTATGTGTTCTGAAGACAGTCATGTCTCTTTTCTCACTGCCTAGCACAATCCCCAGAATCTGGTCTGTAATCAATAAATGCTTGTTGAACTAAACCAATCACCCCTAAATATATGCATTTATGTTTCCCTTGTTCTTCACTATGACCTTGACTATCAGACTATCTGTTTCCCTCTGAATCCTAAGAACTGAAAAACTAAGTCTGTACACTTCTATTTCTCAAGCATAAGTACACTTTATAGTCATTCAAATACTAATAGATATTTTTATTTTTAGTATAACAAGTAGAAATTTTCTTCACTTCCCAGAAAACAGGATTGGTTAAAATCATAAGGTTTTGATAAAAATAATAAAGGGTTGGGCGCCTGGGTGGCTCAGTTGGTTAAGCGACTGCCTTCGGCTCAGGTCATGATCCTGGAGTCCCGGGATCGAGTCCCGCATCGGGCTCCCTGCTCAGCGGGGAGTCTGCTTCTCCCTCTGACCCTCCTCCCTCTCATGCTCTCTGTCTCTCATTCTCTCTCTCTCAAATAAAAAAAATAATAATAAAGGGAAGGAATATGTTACATATTACTTCTCAGACCAGTGCTATCTTTTCATTTTGTTGAATTTATTGAATTTTATCCCAAGCTTCATTTTACTCTAAATCTGTCCTTCACCACAGGCTAGCTCCTTGCTTTGGTTAATATTTAACATTTTAAATATTTTATATCACATTACGTTGGTTAGTGAAATGTGTGCACACTTTAAGATTTCTGTCACGCTTTAAGGAAGAGCTTAAAAACACCTGTAGAGTAAAATACATTCACTCTTCTATTCTTGTAAATTACCTAGTCAGGTCACAGGGATTATGACAGAAAAGAGTCTGTGTGTGCATTCTCTTAGATTTCTTTCTGAATAATTTTGACAACTTTTCCCAGGCGGGAAAAAATTAGTTTGAGTAATAATGCAGTTTATTGACAGACATGGTCATACTGAGGATCAATCAGTGCAGAATGTTAACTTTCCACACCTCATCTTAATATACTTGTATCACTCCAGGCTCAGGCCTTCTGCCACTTAGCTATTGTATTAATTTTCTATGAATACTGTAACAAATTACCACAATTCTACTGAAAACGATACACATTTATCCCCGTACAATTCTGGAGGCCAAAATTCTGAAATCCACTTTACTGTGCCAGAATCAAGGTGTCAGGGCATACCCCCTCCAAGGAATCTGGGAGAAAAGCCCTTTTCTTGCCTTTTCTAGCTTTTAAAGCTACATTCTTTACATTCCTCAGCTCCTGGCCCCTTTCTTCCATCTTCAAAGCCTGCAGTGTCTCCTCTTGCTTTAGAAGTTTCCTTGCCTTCACTTCTATAATCAAACCTTTCTCTGCTTCCCTCTTATAAGAACACTGTGATTACATTTAGGGTACCAAAATTGTCTTCACATTGTAGGCCCAGTTCAAAATCCTGACATAGAAACATTAAGTGAAGACATCTGATTTGTTTCCCTTCAAAGTTTGTCATAGTATTCCTAATCCTAATCTAATCTAATTTTGAAAGCTAAAGAGTTAAATATGCCAATTTAAAATCAGTCATAGTACCATGCAGTTTTGGATCAATGGAACTTGAATTATCTAGATCATTTCTTTTGAGAATAACTACACACAATCAGATCTTTAAAATTGTCCTCTGAGCTATTTCAGTGGCCTCTGAAATAGATAACTACTTCTCTAGTTCCAACACCAACAATTATATTTCCATTTAATGAAAGATTCTTCTAATTCTGTATTTGCTTATGTTCCCAGTAACTCCTTGTAAGTTTCCTAAATTTTATTAAGAGTATATATAGTACCTGGGCACCTGGGTGGCTGAGTTGGTTGAGCCTCCGACTCTTGATCTCAGCTCAGGTCACGATCTCAGGGTCCTGAGATTGAGGCCTGGCCCAGGCTCTGTGCTGGGCATGGAGCTTGCTTAAGATTCTCTCCCTCTCCTTCTGCCCCTCCCCTCATTCTCTCTCTCTCTCCCTCTCTCTCAAAAAAAAAAAAAAAGTATATATAGTACCAGTTAAGATAAATAATTGACTATTGACTATTATTTATCTTAATTGTAATTATTTACATACAGGATTTCTCCCAGAATGTGTTTCATTAGTACTTTTATCTCAGGCAAGTATTAATCCTTGCCACCACTTTTATCCTGTAGTATTGTGTAATATATATTATAAATAATAAGCACAAATACACCAGCTTTTGAAAATACCAAAAGTTGTTACTCTATTACTTTATTGGCTTTGTTTTTCAAATCATACATTCTTACGGTAACAGTTTCAACAATTCAGAGGCTTCAGAAGAATGATGAATATTCTCCTATCTTTGTTATAGAAACTTCTACAGAAAAGTTGGAAAAAATATAAATTTAAATGAATTAAAATTCATGTTCTGAAAATAAAACTTTCTTGTATTTCCTCCCAGGCATAAAGATATAGGTGTAGATGATATAGATGTATGAGTGAGATCATACTTAACAGTGATCTTTTTCTTTTGTACTTCATGCAAAATATGAGATTAGTTATATTGGTCTTCCCCCATTCCTTCATCCCCAAACCCAAAGGAAGCATTTCAAATCTTATTTTATCATATATAATTTTACATATGATTTTTGTATATTTGTGTATATATATTATTCTGATTTTTCATGTAATTATATCCTTGACATTTTCCAATCTCATTAAAAATTCTTTGAAAACATAATTTAATGGTCATATAATATTTTACCTTTTTGGTATTCCAGTTTATTTAACCAAATTGTCTCCAATTTTTCATTATTATAAATTATACTTTGGCAGGAATTTGTAAATGTTGCTCTTTGACAGGAATTTGAAAATCTTGCTCTTGTCTCTGATTATTTCATTAATAGGGAGTCATGAAGTGGAATTACAGAGTCAAAGGATATGTGCACTTTTGATGTTCTTGGTATCTATTAGCAAATAACTTTCCAAAAAAGCCAACCAATTATATTCTTTTAATATAATTACTGAAGTTCTTCATTAATCTTTGTTAGTTAAAAATATTCCTTGATGTTTTCTTGTTATCAATTTTTATCTTATTAATCTCTTCCTTTCAAATTATTTTAGTTTGAATATATATTAAAATTAAGATATATTTTTATTACATTTATATATAATTATGTTATATATAATTATATATATTATAATTATATTATATATTATATTATATATAATAAAATTGGGATCAAATTCATCATTCATCCTGCTGTACTAATATTGGGGAAAGACATAAACATTTGGGAGGATAAACATGATTTCTAAAGATGGCAGGAATTACAGGGTGAAACTGAGAACACTCTACCAATTTGCTGAGGGTTCTCTAGCTTCTAATTTTGTGTAGATCAGAGTTGTCAATACTGCAATAGAGAGACAAGGAGAATAGAAGTATATCTCTTAACTAGACTTGTTTTTGTGCCCTTTTAGCAAATTCTAGATATGCTTTGTGTGACGTACTGTTCCCTAAGGAAATTGGAGCCTGGCATCACAAGGTTCATGTGATGACACAATTATTTTCAAAGTATAATATTCCTCAAAGGAATTATTGCTGTAATAAAAGGATGTCAATAGATAATAATAAAAATGCATTTGAAAATTCATAAACTCTTGTTCACTTTTTTCAATACTCTTAATCTGAAAGGGTTAAGAGATCTTTTTATAGAAAGAAGACATCATTTCCAGTGACATTATACTCGTTCTTCCTCTCTTTTTGTTTGCACTAAAGAAAATCTTGCCAAATTTGATACATTATTCTCTGAAGGTATATTTGCATCATTTCCAATTAAATGTTTTAAGTCAGCAGTATATGGTATATTATCATAAATGTTATTGTAAGTTCAAGATGAAATGTTAGGAAGAGAATTGCTAACGGGCAGCATTTAAACTCTTACTGGCTCTGTATTTTCTAATGTCTGTGGTATATATTACTTAGACCTGATGAGTTTACAGTAGCTTCTAACTTGAATTAATATATGGTGTTGGTCTCTCTTTTTTTATTTTGAGGTCGATACATTTAAATTGGAATAACATTTGCTTATTCATCTCACTTTTTTTGAAGCAAGTAGGCAGTGATTTGGGAAAATAAATTATAATTTTTTCCTTGGGATTCTTAGAAAGGAAACATGCATGTGTTTTGTTGAAAACTATGCATTCAGTGAATTGCGTAATAATTTATGCTATGTTTTTTTACTTTTATTACTGATAAAAACTCTTCTCTAGAAGAGTTGTTTGAAAAGTAGCAGAGACCAATTAAATTTTCAGGTGTATTTTAATAGTATTTTTAAAAATTCATTTACTCTCTAATAATCTATATATTTTTTGACTCTTGACCCACTTGGCCTTCAAACTGTTGATGTATATAAGGTGATTTCTTAATTAACAAAGCCTAAAACATCCAGATCAGTGGTAGAATTCTTTTGACATTTGTTGGCATGTGATACACTTGGATACCATGCTTGTCCAACTACTATATACTGCAGTGTCTGTTGAACAAAGCTTATGTCATGAAATGATTGATGCAAATGTAGTTGTTTTTCAAATCTTGGTATCACAAACTTTGTGTGTGTTTAAAGGGCAAACCAGTGTGTTTAAAGGGCAAAAACTTATTTCCTGTGGTTAAACGTAACTAAAAAGGAATAGAAAAGGCAGGGTGATTTATGGATTTCAGAGTTGACATAGTTTAAGTGATTCCAAGAGAAAGAAAGCAGGAAAGAGAAACATGTATAGTGTTTGACAAATGCAAAGGAATGATATGCAGGAATTTGTAGTATAAAAAAGAGAAATAAAGGGCTCTGTTTATTCTTATAAAACATAATTGTGAAATGAAAGATTTATTCATACCCAGATCATTGTTTAATTCTCCTAATATGGTTCATCCAATTCAGCGATTCCTTTAAGTATCAGCTTTGCCTCACAGACTTCTTGAAGCCTTTCGTACCAGTCCAGTCCATGGAGATCCTGTCTTTTTCTGAGATCCTAGCATTTGTTTATGCCACTAACTTAACAAGTGATCACACATTTACATTTCTGATTTGTTTTATCATTAAAATCTTCTATTGTAAGTTAACATTTCATTATTTAAATCTCAATCTCCCAAGGATAATATAAATCTGGAAGACAAGCACTCTGTCCTATTTCTTGCTAGTCTCTAAAACCTTAGCGAAGTATCTTGCATTGTGCAGGACTCTAAGTTTTCTAATGATTGAGTATAATATATACCGCTTTTCACCAAAGGAAGTCACTCACCCAGTATTAAGAGAAAAGATAAAATATCACTGAAAGCATTCAAAGACTTGGGTGAAATTTAGAAGCTTTAAAACATGTAGATCATCAGTAAGTTATTTTGGTCATGGTATAGATCTGAGATGGAAGATTGGTGTTTGTGAGCCAAGACATTATTAATAAAAGGGGGTCGTAAATGGGAAAGGAGTACATGAATGGGATTTTTACATTTTAGAGATGGTGGTTCTAATGAGTACTGAACTTGAATTAATTCCAAAATATATCCCTTGAGCTGGAAGTGTGTGTAGTCATAATTGTCTGGCCTGTGATAAAATGTCTTTGTCCCAAGACAGGTTACGAAACTGGCACTGTATCAAGATAGAGTAATTGTAGGAGAATAGAAACTGTCTGGACATCTGCTAAAAGGCACATTCCACAGAAAGCTGAAGATACGATCAATTCTTGAGTTGTTTTGTTGACAGCTTCAACTCTGAGAAGGGAGACAGAATAGTGAAAGAAGCTACCAACCATGTTGGGGGTGTAGAAGTCCTAAGGAAAAGAAAATTGACCATGTTATTTTAGTATAGCAGTAAGGAAATTGAATATAGGAGGTAGGCATATATGTATTACACACTTTAGCAAGATAGATTTCAAAATGTTTAAAGAAAAGCTATGTTCAATCAAATGGAAAGAGCTGCTAAAATAAGGTCTCCTAATTAACATTTATTTATTCATTTACTTATTAAGTAAAAGCAATGGTGTTAGAAGGTCCAGAGCTGCCAGTCAGTTAAGACTTCAAAACTGAACTGTTTTCCTTTTTTGTTAGGATAACTTGGCTGATACAGCAAGGATAGTCTACAAATAGGATCAGCAAGGGATTTAATAATGTCAGATGTTCTTTTGTTTTTTGTTTTTTGTGGGTTTTTTTTAAAGATTTTATTTATTTATTTGACAGAGAGAGACACAGCGAGAGAGAGAACACAAGCAGGGGGAGTGGGAGAGGGAGAAGCAGGCTTCCTGCCGAGCAGGGAGCCCGATGTGGGGCTCAATCCCAGGACACTGGGATCATGACCTGAGCCAAAGGCAGACGCTTCACGACTGAGCCATCCAGGTGCCCCTCAGATGTTCTTTTGAAGAAGATAGAGAAATGAACACTTGGGTAACAATATAGTTATTATTGGTGCTTTCTAGGGGGTAGGGACCAATTATTAGCACTCTCTTCTCTGAATTCTAAGCAAATGTGAGCTGAACAATTAAATGGCTTTGGGTATATAAACCTAATGAGTTTGCAAATTCTGAACCTCAAATTTAGTCACCTGCCATGGATAATACTAGACTAGGGCACGGTTTGCCTCGTGGGGATCTTCCCAGATAAAAAGTTATGAGATGAAGGATCAGAGTATAATTCACATCATCTGTAGGCAGATTAGCCTCTAAGAGGAAGAGAGGCAGACCTAAGTTGAACATACCCTCATTCATCAATAGAATAAGTCACTCCACCTGCAATGGTCAACCTTGGGAATGGTTATATACCCTGGGAAATAAATCAGCAACTTGTCAGGATAACTCTGTGCCCACCTTCAGGAGGAAAGGTGCCAATTCCAATCACTGCTTCTCTGGGTGTTCTCCTGGCACCCATGGTGGTCAGTTTTGATTTCATAGCCAGAAAGCTCTGAAATTGGTTGGAACAGTACATATATCAAATCAACTTCCATGACACTCACGGAAATTTATCTGCAATCTATTCTCAAATCATGTCTAACTAGTTATATGATCACATTAAATAACTCATTAAATACTAAATGCTAAAATAAATGCTAATTGCATTAAATACTACATATGCATAGAGATACATCAATAATAAAATTTCAACAAGGTAGAAATGCCCTAAATTGAATAGTCACCTGGCTTTATCAAATTTCGGGGAGAAATTATTAAAGTTTAAAAGATTTTATTTGCTTTCAAGTTGAAATCATAAGTCCAAAGTAACATTATTTTGCCTTTGTGAGTTAAAAATTCTTCAAATAAATTCCAGAAACTATCCTTCAATATTACTTATTCTATGTAGTCTTTGCCAGAAGCATTCTCCATTCACATGTAGAGGTGGGATTGTCTGTTTCTCACTGGGATGCCTGAAGGTTCTTTCAGTTGTATTAGTTCAGTAGCAAGTCTTTCATAGGCCTTATTTTTAAAGAATACAAATCCTTACTAACACACAGAACATTTTCAAAGCACTGGCCCCACAATTACCAAATTTAGAAAATAGGCCAATCTTTAGCCTCTACTGGAATTACCTCAAGCAAATTGTGTTGCCCAGGGATGCCTGGATGGCTTAGTCGGTTAAGCGTCTGCTTTCAGCTCAGGTCATGATCCTGGGGTCCTGGGATGGAGCCCCACATCGGGCTCCTTGCTCAGTGGGGAGCCTGTTTCTCCCTCTGCCTCTGCTGCTCCCCTGCTTGTGCTCTCTCTCTCTGTCGAATAAATAAATAAAATCTTTAAAAAATTGTATTGCCCAAACCTAGGACTTAGTGTTGTCAAAAACCATAGCAGAAACTCAGTGGTATCTGAATTAAAAGAGTTTCTGCAAACTGTCCAAAATCCATGACCTCCAAGTTTAAGTATGAGAAATCTCTAAGCAAAATGTTGATTTTGGTCTTATGCATACTTACCCCTTAGACAGTGTTGCCTTCTTGCAAAGTTTAGAAATTTGTAATGGTATCAGCCCCAAGCACCTTTTTCAAATGCCTTTTTTCCCCCAGACTGTCTATTCAAAAACCTCTTTGTCTCCATTCACCTCAATACCAAGTTCAGAGTGCCAAAGTTTTGGCAGGTAGCACTCACGCTAAGCAGGCACGAACAGGCATGTTCATCCTACTTCACTGTGGCTGTTGCCAGAGCACGTCATTATGGCATTGCTCCTGAGGAAAACCTTTTCTCTCATATATTATTAGAGACAACCTGAGACCACATGGTGAAGAGTGACCTTGAGCGTGTATTCATACCACATGATTCTAAGATTCATCCATAGGTTCTTCCTTGGTCCTAAATTAATTCTTTAATTCAACAAATATTTAGTGAACATCTGCAAGGTACCAAATACTTTTTGATGCTGAGTTTTGTTTTTGTTTTTGTTTTTTTTAAAGATTTTATTAATTTGACAGAGAGAGACATAGCGAGAGAGGGAACACAAGCAGGGGGAGTGGGAGAGGGAGAAGCAGGCTTCCCCGCAGATCAGAGAGCCCGATGCGGGGCTCGATTCCAGGACCCTGGGATCATGACTTGAGCTGAAGGCAGATGCTTAACAACTGAGCCCCCCAGGTGCCCCTGATGCTGAGATTTTAACATAGATAAAA
This sequence comes from Mirounga leonina, assembly GCF_011800145.1. Taxonomy (NCBI): domain Eukaryota; kingdom Metazoa; phylum Chordata; class Mammalia; order Carnivora; family Phocidae; genus Mirounga; species Mirounga leonina. The sequence goes on from NW_023270265.1 coordinate 39,218,123, forward strand.
CCTTATTATACTCTCAATGGGGAGACCCTCTGTAAACAAATAATAAGCAAAGACATAGCATGACAGATGGTAGAGAATGCTATGGAGAAAAAACAAGCCCAGGGGGTAGTGGCTCTATGTGCGTGTGTGCGCGTGTATGTGTGTGCGTGTGTGCGCGTGCGTGCATGCGTGCATGTGCGTGTGTGCGCACGCACGCGTGTGTGTATATGTATGTGCGTGTGCGCGCGTGTATGTGTGTGTGCGTGTGCGTGCATGTGTGTATGTGCGCGTGCGCGCGTGTGTATATGTATGTGCGTGTGTGCGCGTGTGTGTATGTGTGTGTACGTGCATGTGTGTGTGCGTGTACGTGTGTGTGTGTGTGTGGCAGTGACTGACATTTTAAGTGAAATGGTTAGGAAAGAAGTATAGAACAGAATTCCAGGCAAAGTAACTAGTGCTGGCTCCCTCGGCCTAACACTAACCATTTAAAGCTCACCTAGGTTCAATAGTATGTACATGGGACTTCTTTGTAGTGTAATAACAGCAAATATCCTTCTGCCCACCAATTTCTAAAGGCTTTTCTTGTCCATACAGTTAAATCATTGCCTCAGCTTACCTGCTTAGGAAGAGGCACACTGAATAATTAGTTGCACCTGAAGGCTTTGGCCCTAGCTGAGGCCCAATGATCTGCGTCTTTGTTTCTTAGGTTCTCTCAATACTTCTGCCCTTAAGGAAGCAGAGTGACTTATTTAATTTGTAAAGGAAGGTGAAATAAAGAGCATCATTAATAAAGATATGATGTCCTTTATCTTCACTTTCTATTTTTCAAATTGTTCAGAATCCCAAGTAGGTGAGAAAGGACTACTTTTGGAAACCTTATCAGAGACCCCACCAGCTGAATAGATTCATTCTCAAATGCTAGGTAAGTGTCCACTTTTAGAGAAAGAGCTCCTAATAAGGTAATAAGGGGGGCGCCTGGGTGGCTCAGTTGGTTAAGCGACCGCCTTCGGCTCCCGGCTGAGCAGGGAGCCCGCTTCTCCCTCTGACCCTCCTCCCTCTCATGCTCTCTGTCTCTCATTCTCTCTCTCGCAAATAAATAGAATCTTAAAAAAAATAAAAAAAAGGTAATAAGGGTTCATTTCTTTTCCCTGATCAATTTAAAATTTTCATCAACCAGGAAATAAATAGCTTGATTATAAAATTGAGAGATTTATGGACAAATTGGTAGAAGGAAATACTGTAGTAGAATAAAGGGAATCTGTATGTTATAGAATATATTTGGTGAGAGTTAAAATATATTTGGTATAGGGAGAACAATTATATGGTTATGTAGACTTCATTGGTAGGAATATACCATAAGCCAATAAATTCAGGAAGACATGTACCAGTTGATAGGTGAAGCAGGTAAGATACACAGGAAGAAATAATCAAGTTCTTGGGAACATTCTTGGACCATAAGATGGTAATTCCAGCCAAGAAAGCTGTTTAGTCATCCTTAATGAGGAACTGGCTAAGACTGAAGTAGGCAAGGACCTATCTCAGTTGCCCCACTTTTGGGACCCATTCCTCATATGATATGTATACAAAGTATGAAAATTAGGATTCATATTTGATCCAAAAAGCTGTACTTTAGGGGAAGGTCTAGGGAGGATATGTTTTGGATAAATTTTTACAGTGGGCAGAGGATGATTTCACACAGTTTGAAAATAAAAGAGAGTATATACCAGCTGTGGATATTTGGATATGGCCCATGAAAATAAACCTGATATTTCTAAATCCATACACTTTATCTGTTCTATCTTTTGACATCACTATAAGGAGGAAACCCTACAACATAAAAAGCAAAAGTCATTCTCTTGATGGCTTTTATGATTTACCTTGTGTTACTATCAAGTAAGGCAACTCACTGTTTTGATAGTCCTCTTCATCAAATCTTGCTGACCTGGTCAGAGAGAGTGGAGTAGAGGCTCAACACAGGTGATATTATGGGGATAACTGTTAGTTATGTTAGTTGGAAGTTCAAAATATCAAAGTCAATTCTGCACTCAAGGGAAAATAGGTTAAAAACAATAACAACACTAACACATGAAAAATTAAACACAATGTAAAGTTCTGAATTTAGATTAAAAAGCTCAGTTGTAGAAATGTTAAGTAGGAACACTTATTTTGATCAAAGTTCATGTGAGAAAGACCTGGAATTGTTGATTGGGTCCAACAGCAGAGTAGTTGTAAAAATAAAAAATAAAACTATTTTAAAGTGCATGTGAATGTGGAATACATTAAGAGAAATACTTATACCATATTCTACACTAGTCAGATCACTTCTAAAATATGTGTTCACTTTACATTTTAAGAGGAACATTGAAAAATGAAATGCTGAAAACCATGTTAAATGAGAAACAATTTTGTCCTTTTTATGAAACTATGAGTAAACTCCTTGAGGACAGGACTATATTTCATATCTCTTAAATGGCAGTGTCTGGCCTTTTTCCCAGAGCATTGCCATAAATGTTTGTTGCATGAATAATGAATGCAAAGTTTAAGATATTGGAATTGTTTAATTTGAACATATAAGAAAAGTTTCAAATAATATATATTTAAAGGAATTTTAAGGGGATTAAAAGTATCCTATTTAACTTTAATGATCCAAAAAGATCCCACGAATTTAAGTTTTTGTTCAGTATAATGAATTCTGTGTTATAAACCTTTTGGGGAAAAAAACTGCCTTGATAAAAAGTGATTCTTTTGTTAGATCTGAGGATGCTAGATGACCATTTGTCAGAAAATTCAGAGCACTGGGGAACATTGGACTAGGTAACCTCTAGGATTCCTTCCAACTCTGAGAATGAGTTATTTCAGTGAGTCTGCTATGACCACTGATTTTTCTTACAATTTGATTTTTATGGTTTAACATACCATTCCAAGTACATAAGAAAGGCAATTTATATCAGTCATGAGAAATCTATGCTGCATCTAACTGCCCTTGACATTTAAAAATTCAAATGATTGAAATTAGTTTTAAAAATATTTATACCCTATCTCCTTTCACAAAAGATTAAAAACAAATAACTGCATATTAATCTATCATACTGATTAGTCCATGAACAATGTAGGTATCTTTCAATAGACTTTAGAAAATTGTAATTAGCAGTTGTCTTATTTCACAAAGAAACATTTTACAGAAAAACCATTTTTACAGTTTCTCAATATTGAACCAAAATGGCTCCATTTGCTAATAGCAAAATAATCACATTTTCCTTAAAGGGAAAAAAATATTTTTATAGTATCGATTAAGAGGAAAATGTCAGTGTTTGAGTCATTTATGTCTCCAGGAAGATTTAAGTACCTCTTCTAGGTCTTTAAAATTATTGTCACAAACTACTTAAATGTTTGACATGAACTTCTTATACACTAAATGTAAAAGCTAACTGGATTATGTTGCATTTAGAATTTCTTAACCTAGAAGCTGGCATATTGTGGTTCAAAAATGAATCTTGAGCTTTGTATTGATTCCCAGAATCAGGGAGAAAAAAAAATACTTCTTTAGTAAATTAATTCTTAAGAGGGGGGAAATGCTACTGAAGGATTGATCTGAGCTTTATTGTAACAAGAGCCTCCAGTCATAAATTATCGGCACACAGGCAGGAGTCGATGTGTCGTTTCTATTGTAATCAGCTGCTTTTATATTTCCACTTGTCAAGGTTGACTTGATCATATTGTGCATGTCTGGTATGTCAAAGGCATTCATTTGCTCTTCTTGAAAGCAGGACAAGTATTTCTCTGACAACTTAGACCCCTAACTTGAGGAAGTAATGTATTCCACAATATGACTGTGAGGGTATTCTATGGCGGGAGCATTTTTTTTCTAGTGCATGTTTCAAAATTTGAAATTATCCAGTTTCCCATTTTCACTCTTTGAGGAGTAATATGTATTAAATATCCATTCTGGGGATCCAGCTTTTAAATGACCTTTTCAGTACTCATCCTTTTGCTCATTTTGATTTGCTCAGATAAATTACAACCACCTGGCCTTTTGTATTAAAGAAGGTTACATACAAAATTGACCTTTTGATACTTACTGGGAGAGCTAGGTTCATTGTATTTGAGATTAACTGCTGTTGCTGTTTTCTTGGTTATGTCTTAAATAACTTTATATGAGGATGGTAAGGCCTATTTTTTTGCCTATTTGTTTTGAGCTACTTCTAATACCATAAGAATGGACTCTGAACAATATAAAAAGAAATTATGTTTTAAAAAATAATAAATATGATTTCCTTAGATCATATGGTGTCTGATGATTTATATATGTTACTGCAATTTCTCTTAACCTTGATAAAGGCAAAATTATCCTTTGACCGTTCAGCTCCTTGCCACGTCGCTTAATAAGACTCAGCCGTCTGTTTCTTGAGTACTTTAAGCTCAGACTTGGCTCCAGAACTTTGCAGGTGCTGTTCCCTCTGCCTGAAATGACCTTTTCTGGTTTCCTTTGTTCCATTCACTTAATATTATACTTCTTCCCCTACATGTTCTTGGCCTCCGCGTAGTTAGGGTGGGCCATGCCACTATTTATGGTCCGTGATGTATGTCACTTGTCTGAGGCACTGTAAAGTCCATACAGGATCTACTAGTCTTTCTGCCTTTACATTCAAGAAATCCTTGGGTTGTGATGCAGAACCTCAAGACTGAAGCAGTCTCTATTACTGGGTTACCAGATGGGAAGTTACCTAGATCTGTAGAAGATTTTGTGTGAAAAAGAAATAGACTTTTCTAAACTACTGAGATTTTGGGTATGCATGCATATCCTGAGTATTCAAGGTTTTAGGTTAAATGATGACATTTCTTAGGACACCTTCTGTAATCACCCTACTTAAAGCACTTTCTCCCTCTGCTTTCCCTTTCTCCCAATCATTATATGTTTTCTGCAGTGATTTTCTGGTAATATTTTATTTAAGTATATGTTGAACAAACAAGACTTCTATATGCTGTTAGTAATGACTTTTAAGTGCCTAGAGTAATCTTTAAAATTGGCTATCAGCATTTTATTTTTGACTTTAGTTTTAATGTCAAGAAGTGCAAACAAACCAAAACAAAATACTGCCTTGCAAAGGTCCATTGTATTTCCTATTGGTCACTGGAAAGGATGGTCTGATATCAAGCAATAGCTGAGTTTTTAACTCTTCTACAGAAAACCATTCTGTATGATTTCTTTCATTCAGAAGTGAGGTCATCTTTGGCAAAGTCTAAATCAATGATGCCATCTATGTCACGAAGAATGGATTAAGAATCCAAATTTTAGAATTTCCTGAAGTAACCTTCAAAATTCTGCAATATTTTTACGTATCTTTAAGTTTTTGCCCACTAAGAAATAGGTAAGGCTTTGTTACTTTTAAATCCAGGCTACATAAGTACTTCATCCATAATCAGAATATTACCCAGTTGTCTGCCTCCAGTCTCCTGGTAGATGGTCTAGAAGAGTCCCTGATACGGTTTTTTAATATCATATAAAAGCTTGCTGAATAGAATCAAAAGAGGCACTTTTTATATATCTATTCCTAGAAAAGTGTCTGGTACACAGTAGGAGCTGAGTAAAAATTCTTTTTCAATGAATGAATGATCACAGCCAAAGTTATTCACTAAGTAGATGAGGATATGAATGAACTCTCTATCAAATGGTTCTAAGAATGACCTTTTACAAAGGAAGAAAGGAAGGAAGGAAAGAAGGAAGGAAGGGAGGGAGGGAGGAGGGAAAAGAAAGAAAGGGGAATGGAGGGGAGGGGAAGGGAAGGAAAGAAAAAAAATTCTGATCAGAATTTTAGTTTAAACTCTTTAAGATTCATCTTTTAGAATGCCAAATAAAAAAGAACTTCAGAATCTGCCTTTGTGCCTTAATGAAATTTCTTGACAAGGCAGGAAGACTTTACTGAGAATTATTTTCTTATTGCTGATGCATGAAGAGATGACAGACAGTCATACTTCTTTTTTTTTATTTTATTTTATTACATTATGATAATCACCACACATTACATCATTAGTTTTTGATGCAGTGTTCCATGATTCATTTTTGCATATAACACCCAGTGTGCCATTCAATATGTGTCCTCTTTAATACCATCACCAGGCTAACCCATCCCCCCACCCCCATACCCTCTAGAACCCTCAATTTGTTTCCCAGAGTCCATAGTCTCTCATGGTTTGTCTCACCATCCAATTTCCCCCCATTCATTTTTCCCTTCCTACTTTTTTTTTTAACATATAATGTATTATTTGTTTCGGAGGTACAGGCCTATGATTCATCAGTCTTACACAATTCACAGTGCTAACCGTAGCACATACCCTCCCCAATGTCTATCACCAAGCCACCCATACCTCCCACCCGCACCACTCCAGCAACCCTCAGTTTGTTTCCTGAGATTAAGAATTCCTCATATCAATGAGATCATATGATACATGTCTTTCTCTGATTGACTTATTTTGCTCAGCATAATACCCTCCAGTTCTATCCATGTTGTTGCAAACGGCAAGATTTTGGAATTTTTGATGGCTGCATAATATTCCATTGTAGATATATACCACGTCTTCTTTATCCATTCATCTGTTGATGGACATCCTGGCTTTTTCCATAGTTTGGCTATTGTGGACATTACTGCTATATATATTGGGGTGCACATACCCCTTCAGATCGCTACATTTGTATCTTTGGGGTAGTGAAATTGCTGGGTTGTATGGTAGCTCTATTTTCAACTTTTTGAGGAACCTCCATACTGTTTTCCAGAATGGATGCATCAGCTTGCATTCCCACCAGTGGTGTAGGAGGGTTCCCCTTTTTCTGCATCCCCGCCAACATCTGTTGTTTCCTGACTTGTTAATTTTAGCCATTCTGACTGGCATGATGTGGTATCTCATTGAGGTTTTGATTTGTATTTCCCTGATGCCGGGCAATGTTGAGCACTTTTTCATATGTCTGTTGGCCATTTGGATGTCTTCTTTGGAAAAATGTCTGTTCATGTCTTCTGCCCATTTCTTGATTGGATTCTTTGTTCCTTGGGTGTTGAGTCTGATAAGTTCTTTATAGATTTTGGATACTAGCCCTTTATCTGATATGTCATTTGCAAATACCTTCTCCCATTCTGTCGGTTCTCTTTTGTTTTTGTTGACTGTTTCCTTTGCTGTGCAAAAGCTTTTTATCTTGATGAAGTCCCAATAGTTCATTTTTGCCCTTACTTCCCTTGCCTATGGCGATGTTCCTAGGAAGAAGTTGCTGTGGCTAAGTTCGAAGAGGTTGCTGCCTGTGTTCTCCTCTAGGATTTTGATGGACTCCTGTCTCACATTTAGGTCTTTCATCCATTTTGAGTCTATTTATGTGTGTGGTGTGAGGAAATGGTCCAGTTTCATTCTTCTGCATGTGGCTGTCCAATTTTCCCAACACCATTTGTTGAAGAGACTGTCTTTTTTCCATTAGATGTTCTTTCCTGACCATAGAATTGAGGGTCCATTTCTGGTCTCTTTTTTCTGTTCCATTGATCTGTGTGTCTGTTTTTGTGCCAGTACCATACTGTCTTGATGATTACAGCTTTGTAATAGAGCTTGAAGTCCGGAATTGTGATGCCACCAGCTTTGCTTTTCTTTTTCAACATTCCTCTATCTATTCGGGGTCTTTTCTGGTTCCATACAAATTTTAGGATTATTTCTTCCAATTCTTTGAAAAAAGTGGATGGTATTTTGATAGGGACTGCTTTAAATGTGTAGATTGCTCTAGGTAGCATTGACATCTTCACAATATTTATTCTTCCAATCCATGAGCATAGAACGTTTTTCCATTTCTTTGTGTCTTCCTCAATTTCTTTCATGAGTATTTGATAGTTTTCTGAGTACAGATCCTTTGCCTCTTTGGTTAGATTTATTCCTAGGTATCTTAAGGTTTTGGGTGCAATTGTAAATGGGATTGACTCCCTAATTTCTCTTTCTTCTGTCTTATTGTTGGTGTATAGAAATGCCGCTGATTTCTGTGCATTGATTTTATCTCCTGCCACTTGACTGAATTCCTGTATGAGTTCTAGAAATTTTGAGGTGGAGTCTTTTGGGTTTTTCACATAAAGTATCATATCATCTGCAAAGAGTGAGAGTTTGACTTCTTCTTTGCCGATTTGGATGCCCTTGATTTCTTTTTGTTGTCTGATTGCTGTGGCTAGGACTTCTAATACTATGTTGAATAGCAGTCGTGATAGTGGACATCCCTGCCGTGTTCCTGACGTTAGGGGGAAAGCTCTCAGTTTTTCCCCATTGAGAATGATATTCGCTGTGGGTTTTTTATAGATGGCTTTTATGATATTGAGGGATGTACCCTCTATCCCTACACTCTGAAGAGTTTTAATCAAGAAAGGATGCTGTACTTTGTCAAATGCTTTTTCTGCATCTATTGAGAAGATCATATGGTTCTTGTTCTTCTTTTATTAATGTATTGTATCACATTGATTGATTTGCGGATGTTGAACCAACCTTGCAGCCCAGGAATAAATCCCACTTGGTCGTGGTGAATAATCCTTTTAATGTACTGCTGAATCCTATTGGCTAGTATTTTGGTGAGAATTTTTCCATCCATGTTCATCAGAGATATTGGTCCATAATTCTCCTTTTTGATGGGGTCTTTGTCTGGTTTTGGGATCAAGGTAATGGTGGCCTCATAAAATGAGTTTGGAAGTTTTCCTTCCATTTCTATTTTTTGGAACAGTTTCAGAAGAATAGGTTTTAATTCTTCTTTAAATGTTTGGTAGAATTCCCCTGGGAAGCCTTCTGGCCCTGGGCTCTTGCTTGTTGGGAGATTTTTGATGACTGCTTCAATTTCCTTACTGGCTATGGGTCTGTTCAGGTTTTCTAGTTCTTCCTGGTTCAGTTTTGGTAGTTTATACGTCTCTAGGAATGCATCCATTTCTTCCAGATTGTCTAATTTGCTGGCATAGAGTTGCTCATAATATGTTCTTAGAATTGTTTGTATTTCTTTGGTGTTGGTTGTGATCTCTCCTCTCTTTCATTCATGATTTTATTTATTTGGGTCCTTTCTCTTTTCTTTCTGATAAGTCTGGCCAGGGGTTTATCAATCTTGTTAATTCTTTCAAAGAACCAGTACCTAGTTTCGTTGATCTGTTCTACTGTTCTTTTGGTTTCTATTTCATTGATTTCTGCTCTGATCTTTATTATTTCTCTTCTCCTGCTGGGTTTAGGCTTTATTTGCTGTTCTTTCTCCAGCTCCTTTAGGTGTAGGGTTAGGTTGTGTATTTGAGACCTTTCTTGTTTCTTGAGAAAGGCTTGTATTGCTATATACTTGCCTCTTAGGACTGCTTTTGCTGCATCCCAAAGATTTTGAACAGTTGTGTTTTCATTTTCATTGGTTTCCATGAATTTTTTTAATTCTTCTTTAATTTCCTGCTTGACCCATTCATTCTTTAGTAGGATGCTCTTTAGCCTCCATGTATTTGAGTTCTTTCCAACTTTCCTCTTGTGATTGAGTTCTAGTTCCAAAGCATTGTGGTCTGAAAATAGGCAGGGAATGATCCCAATGTTTTGGTACTGTTTGAGACCTGATTTATGACCCAGAATGTGATCAATTCTGGAGAATGTTCCATGGGCACTAGAGAAGAATGTGTATTCTGTTGCTTTTGGATGGAATATTCTGAATATATCTGTGAAGTCCATCTGGTCCAGTGTGTCATTAAAAGTCTTTATTTCCTTGTTGATCTTTTGCTTAGATGATCTGTCCATTTCAGTGAGGGGGGTGTTAAAGTCCCCCACTATTATTGTATTGTTGTCGATGTGTTTCTTTGCTTTTGTTATTAATTGGCTTATATAATTGGCTGCTCCCATGTTAGGGCCATAGATATTCACAATTGTTAGATCTTCTTGTTGGAAAGGCCCTTTAAATATGATATAGTGCCCTTCCTCATCTCTTATTACAGTCTTTGGTTTAAAATCTAGTTTGTCTGATAAAAGGATTGCCACCCCAGCTTTCTTTTGATGTCCATTAGCATGATAAATGGTTTTCTACCCCCTTACTTTCAATCTGGGGGTGTCTTTTGGTCTAAAATGAGTCTCTTGCAGACAGCATATCGATGGGTCTTGTTTTTTTATCCATTCTGATACCCTGTGTCTTTTGATTGGGGCTTTTAGCCCATTTACATTCAGGGTAACTATTGAAAGATACGAATTTAGTGCCATTATATTGCTTGTAAGGTGACTGTTACTGTATATTGTCTGTGTTCCTTTCTGGTCTATGTTGCATTTAGGCTCTCTCTTTGCTAAGGGACCCCTTTCAATATTTCTTGTAGGGCTGTTTTTGTGTTTGCAAATTCTTTTAGTTTCTGTTTGTCCTGGAAGCTTCTTATCTCTCCTTCTATTTTCAATGACAGCCTAGGTGGATATAGCATTCTTGGCTGCATATTTTTCTCATTTAGTGCTCTGAATATATCATGCCAGTCCTTTCTGGCCTGCCAGGTCTCTGTGGATAGGTCTGTTGCCAATCTAATGTTTCTACCATTGTAGGTTACATATCTCTTGTCCTGAACTGCTTTCAGGATTTTCTCTTTGTCTCTGAGAGTTGTAATTTTTACTATTAAATGCTGGGGTGTTGACCTAATTTTATTGATTTTGAGGGGGTTTCTCTGTGCCTCCAGGATTTTTTTTTTTTAAAGATTTTTTAAATTTATTTATTTGAGACAGAGAGAATGAGAGAGAGAGAGCACATGAGAGGGGGGAGGGTCAGAGGCAGAAGCGGGCTCCCTGCCGAGCAGGGAGCCCGATGTGGGACTCGATCCAGGGACTCCAGGATCATGACCTGAGCCGAAGGCAGTCGCTTAACCAACTGAGCCACCCAGGCGCCCAATACTTATCTAGCTGAATTCCTGTGACCAGACGGAATTTAGGTCTCCTATTCCTCTGCCATCTTGCCCCTCCCCCCGTGTCATACTTCATTTTTCATTGGTGAATTAAATAAAATATGTCGCTCACTATAAGATAAAAAGAAATATACAAAGGCATATCATCTGCATTATCTAAGTGTTGATTTTCTTTTGATAAAGTGTTGACAAGATAGAATTCTTTATTCATGTAGTCAACAGGCACACAGTTGATGAAAACCAGGAATTGGCTATGCTGGGACATGTTTGTATTTCACTTAGACTATAGAGAAATGATAAAGCTACCAATTCTATCCTAACTTACTTCAAAATGTTAAAAGAAATGTTAACAAATATTAGCAGTTTTTGGAGTGGATATGATAATTGGTTAGAAATATTATTTCAGTTTTCTTTGTTTTCTCCACACCAATACCAGCTTGATTTTTCTTAACAGAATGGTTCTCCCAAGATCTATCCAATGATACAAAGCTTAACTGATTTGATGAGCAACCTTGTGGGTGCTTTAAGATATAACTTTTGTAGTAAGGAAAAAAATCAAATTTTGGTAAAGGTCCAACCCTTTTAGGTTAAACCTACTTTCCATGCAGTCTTACAGTGATTGATATATAGAGACTGTTGTCAGGTGCTCTTTCCATTTTCCTGGCTTCAAACTTCAATTGGGAAGAATTGTGCCATGTAAGAAGTACAGTTTTGGCTCCGATGATGTTAAATTAAGAATGCATAACCATGAATACATAAGGGTAAGGAAGATCTGTCATACTGTCTTTTCTTTGACGTTGCCTAAATTAACCTAAACCAAGACAGTCCATACTTAAATGCCCCTACTTGTAAAAGTGAGATATATTTTCTTTAACTCCTGTTAGTAGAGAGCTTTTAAGACCTTATTATATGCAAATGATAGTGATACTATCAGGCCATACAGTTGGGGCCACTGTGCTCTTGATAATATGGACTATTTTTAGAGTTCCATGAGAGTTATACTACATGGAAGCTATCTAAAATCAGTATGTGAGGGGGCACCTGGGTGGCTCAGTCAGTTAAGTGTCCGACTCTTGATTTCAGTGCAGGTCATGATCCCAGGGTTGTGAGATCAAGCCCCGCATTGGGCTCTGTGCTGGGTGCGGAGCCTGCTTAAGATTCTCTCTCTCTGCCCCTCCCCCCTCAAAAAACAAAATAAAATAAAGTAAAATATAGTAAGTATGTAAGGCTGATATGGAGACAAAATCATGCAGTCTAGAATATAGATGATTTTGCGCATACAACCTCATAAACACCAAAGTTTAAGAACCACTAAGCTAGATGAAGAAATAAAAGGAAACTTTAGAAATAGATGTTTGAGCTTTTGAACCCATTCTGCTTTTAAGAAATATATCAAAGTTCTTATCTAACAAATAGGGATGTGCAGAGAATTCTAAAGTAGTCTTGCTTGCTTTCATTATTCTGTTTTATTTTTAAGCATTAATATATGTTGAGAGAGATGTCTGTTGAAAGAATTTAAGAAAATAGTGGAGTTACATTCTGGTTCTGGATGAGGGGCAATTAGCTTCTAAAGAAAGTAGTAAGTTAAATTATTGAATCCATTGAAATTGCAAAGAAAAAACTTTTTTGAAGAAAAGTGTCATCTATTAGTGCATAGATTTTCTGGTACTCACCTGTGTATCGTTTGGAGGTCTGTTGTCTACAGATTGAGGAATTTGTGGCCTAGAGGATCTCTAAGTTCCTTTTCAGGTCTAAGAATCTATGAAGACTATGCCTTAGTCGTACCAGTTATATGCACAGTGTTATCAAAATGACAACAAAGACTTTTATTTGTTGGCATTATTTAATCCTTATCTTGGCCTTTTATGTATGAGTTTTAGCTGTCATTTAAGTGTAAGTTATGACGCATTTACTCTGAATTATCGTAGGTATAATTATGCATATTCACATATACACTTACACGCAGACATCGACATGCATATATATAAACGTGTATATTTATAAGCCAATATAACCTATTAGCATTGTAGAGGAAATATTGAACTTTATATTTGGGAACACTTAGAAACATTTTCCATTTTTGTTCTCTTCTTCCTCTGTCTGGTCACAGGTTTGATGATAGTAAAGGTAGATTTTATTTTTGTCACCTTATTACTCAAACAACTCTGTGTACCTGAACAATCTACCTGAAAAATCTGCTATGGCCACTTGACAACTGAGGACATTTTGCCTAAAATAATGAAGAAAATCTGAGTAAACTTAAGGTTTAGTGGGATCTTCTGAATGATGAAATCCCTTCTGGATGGTCACTGAAGTTTATTTTGCAAGTTAATACAAATTTGCAAAAATACCAATTCAAAAATCACTGGAAATGAACACTTTCAGTAAACTAGGTGAATACCTGTTAAGAAGCTCTTGGAAAATTTTTATTTTTAAATAAACAACTATTTCAAAAGTAACATAGTCCCAATAGGTCAAAGATTGCAGAAGCCTAGAGAAAAGTAATTAAAGTAATCTGAACAAAGATGTTATGCTAGGTCACTCCCATAAAATGCTAATACCAGTTTCAAACCAGAAGACTGGGAAGCCAAAGATTCCCAGCATTCTGAATAAGAGTTTGAGACTTGTGCCTTGCAGATTCAGTTTGATAAAATGCTAGAATATCATACTTTCTTAATTTCAGGATACGAAAAGTTATTTGCCACTTCTTATTACTTTCTTGCACCATTCTAATACCAAAATAACAAAATTGATTGTTCACTTCTATTGCTCTATGTTAACTGTGTTTGTGTCATAACAGAAATACTCTTTTTCATGCAATGTTGCTTAATCTCTAATTCAAACACTTTGTTCATTTTAGTATGTAAGTTCAAGAGTAATGACTAAATCATTTTGATTGTTCCTTTTATGCCTTTCCAAAATCTTAGGAATGTAATACTATTAAAAATACGAATGCATTATGATGAATTTATGGCAGGTTTTTTTTCATAATTTTTGCAGTATTGCAATAAGGTTAATGAAAAGCAACATGAAACCTGACATTGATTTGTTGGGTCCACAAAATTGCCCTATTCTAAAAAAATAAATATCTATTTAGTTTGGAGGATGAAACTTCTAGAATATCAGGGGACACATACTTTTAAAGGTTTAATCTTAATTAAAATTAGTTTTATCATAACTTGCCTTCTCACATTTGGATGATGCAGATTTTTATATTTTAAGTCACTCATTAATTGTTCATTCCTCAAATACTACTGACTACCAACTAGCACTGTAGGTAATAAAAAACAAATAAAAATAGATTTTTTTTCCTTAAGGAAGATTTCAGAAAAGCCTGAAGATATAAAGAGATAGTACCATACTAATTAGTAAATAATTCAAAGGTGAGATGATCACTTCAAACTTGGGGTGGGGTAGAAGGACCTTTGGAAGTAGGGGAGAAGGATGGATAGAACCTAGACATAGGAGGAAGGAGACATGAAGACAATTGGGGACAGTTAGTTACTGTTCTGTTCTGTGTATGTGTGTTTAAGGATTATTATCCTAAAATCTATTAGAGAGTTGTATGCTTTTTGCTGGGAAGGTGGTTAGCATGAACTTTGAAGAATGATACAGTATTTGAAGTAGTAGTATTGAGTGGAAAATTATCATATATACATTTGATAGAATCAATGATTATTCCTGGTTGCCATATTTAAACCAGGATTTTCATATTATTTTTAATTTCATGGTTTGTTTTGTAAGGCATTTTGAGTAATAAAATAGTTATTATAGACAACAAACATGACATTAAGAACATCTCTTTTAATTTTTAAATTTTCTTCACAACAGTGTTTATGGCAGCATGATTATAATCTATTGTGTTATGGACAATTTGTTCTTTTGGCTTTATCTTTATGCTGAATAATTGGCAATAGCAGATTAGTTATAAAACAGATCATCTGTTTTATGGCTTCTTATTGCTGTACAAAATGTTAAACTTCATTTTATATAAAAGTCACAATCACAAAATTAATTAAATTTCAAAAGTTCTTAAGAAAGTACTTTGTATTTCCCCCTAATTTGTAGGTTTGAGGTTTTATCATTCTTGTCACAAACAGCAGAAAGCATTTCCAAGTCTAATTTCATTTTACCACAATCATGACATTTTCCAACCATCTCATAAATTTGCAACATTTGTTAAAAGGGAGAGTAGTGGAGCAAAATGTGTCACTAGTGCTGAAGAAAATGGGCCTGTGGTAATTAGTGTGCCACCTTCAAAGACAAAATTAGTGCTTGAAATTTAACATAATAATTGTACCAATGAACAGTTACTGAGTGCTCACCATGCGCCAGTGTCTGTGTTGAGCTGTCCAAGGGCATTATCTCTTCAGCGCCTCATCCCTTATGATATTATTGTTATTCCCATTTTATGGAGAGAAATAATAAGTGTTAGAAAGGTCTGAGTAATTTGATTATGGTCTACGAGTTTGTAGATGGAGTAGCTGAGATTTAAAACGAGTCCTCTGAGGTATAAGTGTAGGTATTAATATCCCAACTATATAAATGAGAAAAATTGAGGCTTAGAGAGGTCTAAATAATTTGGTTAAGCTCAAACAGCTAATAACTGAAAAAACTGGTCCTTTTCATTCCAGCGTCTGGCTATATTGCCTATCAGATAAACTTTGACAAAATTTAACTCACAAGCATGTCATTTACATCTTCTTTGTTCTGACACAGAGGGGACTAAATTCAGGAAGGAATGCATACAGATGTTACCTGGGAAGAGGGGGGACAATTGGTAAGGATATGGCTGAGAGCCAGAAATTAGTAGCAAAGGGAATCTCACTTTATTCCACTTTATTATTTTAGGGCCATCATATTGAAGCAAGAGTGTTTCAGGACGTTTTCTGAGTTTCAGTCAGAATATTTGCATTCATTTTCTAAAGTCAGAAACTCAGTGTGTCAGCCAGAGTCCTCGAACTAGTCCTCTACTAAGTGGCCCGGAGTTAATTTGCTTGGCTAAATCCCTATTTGTATTGTTTACTGTACACTACCTTGTGCCCTAATTATTTTTACATTACCATGTCTCATTTTACGAACTATAGTGTTATGGTCTTGGGCAAGAACAGTGTTTTTCTTCTGATTTGCAAACAGTACTGTGGTAGGCATTCGATTCTTTTTTTTTTTTTTTTAAGATTTTATTTATTTATTTGAGAGAGAGAGAATGAGAGAGAGAGAACACCTGAGAGGGGATAGGGTCAGAGGATGAAACAGACTCCCTGCCGAGCAGGAAGCCCGATGCGGGACTCGATCCAGGGACTCCAGGATCATGACCTGAGCCGAAGGCAGTTGCTTAACCAACTGAGCCACCCAGGCACCCGGCATTCGATTCTTAAAAAGTGATGGAAATTCAAACCTCAGAAGACAGATTGGAATGTTTAAAAATACCTGTGTATTTTTTTAAATGAACAAAAGTATTAGATACTCACTGATTTTTCTTTATTACAAGTGTTGGGTGTCACAATAATACATTATAGTCCAGAGAAATTTATTCTTTATCAATTTGGAATATTTATAGACATATTACAATTTGTGGTATTGAATATTCATGTTTTATATTTTGTAGACCTTTTACTTTTAGATCTAGGGAAAAGGTAAGATAAGGAAACAGAAGCTGTTCTTTTTGTGAAAAATCACTTAACTATAGAGAACAAACTGAGGGTTGCTGGAGGGGGAGGTGCGTGGGGGATGGGCTAAATCGGTGATGGGGCCCTTGTGATGAGCACTGGGTGTTATATGTAAGTGATGAGTCACTAAATTGTACTCCTGAAACCAATACTACACTATATGTTAACTTACTTGAATTTAAATAAAAATGTGGAAGAAAAAAATCTCTTAATTATATGAGATGCCATTTGTAATTTGTGGAGAACTAGTACAAATGAAGAAAAAAAATTTTTTTTTGAGGGAGGGAGAGAGAGAGGGGTGGGAAGGGGCAGAGGGAGAGGGAGAGAGAAAATCTTAAGCAGGCTCCACACCTAGCATGGAGCCCAATGCTGGGCTCGATCTCACAACCCTGAGATCATGACCTGAGCCAAAACCAAGAGTTGGATGCTTAACCAACTGAGCCACCCAGGCTCCCCCAGATGAAGAAACTTTTTAATATAAAAGTTAGAAAATTGTGTTTAAACCCAAACTGGAATTTACAATTTTCTCATGGTAATTTGTAAATTACCATAGAAAAGGTAGTTTGTATATTTGTATGTGTGTGTCTGTGTCTATGTGTGCGTCTGTGTGTATATTTTTATCTGAGAGACAAAGAGCATTGTGTCTTCTACACTTAGTATCCCTTGGCATTTGAAGTAACATTATGTTTGCATTTTGTATAGACAAAATGTTCAGATCTATTGGCCACTCCTAAGAGAGGCACAAACAAGATTCTATTTTCTAGCAGCTCGTAATATAATTTTGAGGTTATATTAAGTGAATAATTTGGGTAGTTTATATCATTTACTTTTTACTTTGAATATATTTTTAGTGTGTCTTCATTGCTTCTAAATATACATATAATTTAAGGACTTAAACTATTACTCAGTAATAATTGTATTATTTCTATCCCATCCATATTGGCATGTGAATGTTCTCTTTTTAATAATGACAAAGCAAGACCTTAAATTATATTTTAGATGCTCATTTCATGAACACTGTCACTGCTGTGTTACAAGTGTTAAAACAAAAATGTTAAATAATAAACTACCATCAGGTATTGGCTTTTGTTCCTTCATCATCTAAGAAGAAATTTTATGAATGATGCATCACAGCGCGACATACATTTACATTCAAATACCAGTTGTTAACGTTTTAAGTTAATGCCAGTGAATCTTTAAAAATCTCTGTGAATAATGAAGCTATTCATTGTGTTCAAGGATTTTGCCTTTTTCAATGATAGGAATTTCTTCTCATTTGAAAGAGTATTTAATTGCATCGCTCATCCACTTTTAATATTTAATAATAATTTTATTAGCTGTGTAGAATGAGAAGGGCAAGATTTGCAATATCTACTGCTGGTCATCAATTTTTTCTTATCATGACTTAATGAATATTATAATTACAAGGGAAGGCAGAAATATAAATTAGATTGGTAGTTGGCTGGGACTTGCTAGTTTATTGCTTTTAGCTTGAGCAAAGCCCAGAGTAGGCACAAGGAAAAAGAAACAAATATCTAGGGGTGCTGTAGAAGCCCTGGCACAAAATTTTTGCAACCTACTAATCATTCTTCATTTAAAATAATGAACACAGGGGGTTTGAATCAAGTTGCAAACACTGTCAGTAACAATTCCTGCTGTTTCCACAGCAGTTGATGGGATCTTGACGACTTCCAAAACTTAGTCTTGGCAGGTGTATTTTTCTTTAATCTTTATCAATGCATTTTGAGACTTTTAATTATCTTTTCTTTAACAGGCTTACTGGTATTAACTTTCAGCTGCGACAAAAGCTGCATTACTTTGAGTGGGAACACTTGGCATTAACGATCGTCACAGTAGCGCCTTTTACCGAAGTAGCACCTCCCACCTTAGGTTTTCAAGATGCTTTTGAGGATGTTTCATTAGGTCTGTGGATAGAGGTCAGGGGAAAAGTTCTTTGCAGGTACCATGCGTTCAAAGCCTCTGTGGATTTATGACCCAGGCCATGGGGAAAAAACAATTTTCATTTTAGTGATCTAGCTATAGATATGTGTATCCGATGATTCCTAAGTTTTGAGTACCATTTGTTCAAAATGGAACCAGATCTTGATGAATTTCATGTGTTCTTTAAATCTATTTTAAACAAATCATTTTTAACCCCTTCCAGCAACTGCTTCGAGAAAGACAGCAGATGGCCAGCCGTCCGTTTGCTTCTGTTGATGTTGCACTGGAAGTAGGAGCTGAACAAACAGAGTTTCTGCGAGGGCCATTAGAGGTAGGAACTGTGGTGCCGAAAGGACCACTGTGATTTGCATGTTTATATTGCTTTTCTAATCTGCATCTGCTTGTGCAGCCAAATAAAGTCTGATTATGTAGAGTTGACAAGATTCAGCTACATATGTGATGCCACTTCCAAGGCACATAGTTTTAATAGTGTGACATGAGCTGTAACAAAAGCCACTGGAGAATCTATTAGTCGAGGCAAGAGTGACAGACTGCTCACCTGGCAGCCTGGAGCTGACAGATAGGAGCTGAAGGAATTTAAGATACAGGTATGATGGAAAAAACAAAGCACCTGTATTTAGTCCTTGGAGTGCCCAACACCTTTTAGTTAACAATTAACTTTTATCTTTATTAACGAAGTTGACTATAACAGGTGGGTGGAGATGAGTTGCATTTTAATTACATTGTTTCATTTTTGAATGTTGAGAATTATAGAATATTGTGAATATTTTTATTTGTGGTAATGGATATATTAGTATATTTTATTGCACATGCAGAAATAGAGTATGGCGAAGGAGAAATCATTATATGCAAGTAAATGTGGTAATGGATTCCTGAAATAACGCCTGGAATGGTTTCTGAAAATAATAACCCACAGAGAGGAAAAATCCACAGATTGTGATTAACAACTAATCAAAGCATTTTAAGGCATAGTAATTTAGTTGTATGCTTATTATTTTTTATTTCTATTTCATGGATGGTAAGACGTTTAAATAGGAAGATTAAGAAACACTGTAGAGTTGAAAATTGTTTTCCCTTTTTTAAAAAATGCCCTTATGTGACTAATTTCGTGTTGCTATTTTCAAATCTTGCTTTTCTTCAAGGAAAGCAAGGAATATAAAAATAGACTCCTCCGAAAACCTAGGTACAAATAGAATTGATTCTGTCTCTAGCATTTTGGTTATTTTGGAAAAAAAATTAAACAACTGAATCAGGCCTTGTAGATGCTATCCAAAGAGCCAGTTTTTAAAGGACATTTCTCTGAATCTTTGTGTACTTGAATTTTTACTATTCTAGATCACATGTTGCCATGGAAGCTTAGAACATTAGGAAATTTTATGTATAGATTCCATTACTCGGGGAGAAATTAGAAGACAGAATGATTAAATGGAGTTTACAGGAAGTGCTCTGATTTCATGTTGGCCATTTGCCTCACATCACTTTAGTACAAAATCTTTAACAAATAGGAAACCTACAGTATTTGAATGCAAATTCTTTTTCTCCTCATCTGTTAAAATCATCAAAAACTGCGAAAACACAAGTCACAGGAGAGAAATGAATGTAAACGATGCATACATAGTCCACAGGGGAAAGGGACCAATCAAAGAACTAGAAAACTCACAAACGTAAGGAGCGGATGTAACTCACATACATATGCACCTCCACAGTGTGTCAGTTGCTGCTTATTAGTGTTCAAGAATGTATTGTTAGGTGTGTGTGTTCCTAATCATTCCATTTCTTTATTTCTTCCAAATTTTATTTCCTTCTTTATCATTATCATTTTTTAACATTAAATTTTATTTTGTAGAGTTTAAAGATTTCTACCTCTACTTATTTTTGTTCATGTTGGCCTACTAGTCCTTTTATTCCTTTACTTCCAACTTCTCTGTATCCTTTTGTTTTCTACCTATCCCTTGTAGAAATGACTATTCACTTTATTCTCCTATTCTGTAGTCTGTCTTTTGATTAATTGCCTGAATCTATCTACATTGACAATAATTACTGTACTCCCAAGGATTATTTTAGCTACTCCATTGTGTGTGCAGGTGTTTGTGCGTGTGTGTGTGTGTGTGTGTCTGTGTGTTTGTGTTGTTCTTGTTGTTGTTACTACCCTTCTTTTTGGTTCTTTTTCCCTGTTTCTCTTGGATAAATTGATTTCCTTCTACTAAACAGAGTTACATATTCTATTTCTCTGTTTCTGATGGTTACGCATTACTTACCAAGGTTCATAGTGATGGTTATTTTCTCTGTCACTTTCTAAAAACTTATTGATACACGTTCCTACCCTGACTGTCTCAAACAAAATTAATATTTTAGTATGCTCTCAACTCCCTCTGTTCCTCCTACCCTATGTTAATACTGCTTGGAAATTTTAATCGAGATATTATGGGTGTACTTTTTTTATTATGGCATATTTAAGTAACAATGAATTATCTTTACCCTTCTTTACTCTTTATATCTAGTTGCTTAATCATGCATTTCTTTCATTTTTCACTATAGTAAATCCTCCAAGATACTTTTCAAAGAGAAATTTTATGTGGCATGCTCTTTGAGACCTCAAATGCCTATGAATATATTTTGTCCTCACATCTAATAACAGTTTAATTAGATATAAAATTCAAAGTTTTCTTCAAAACTTCAAAGGTTTTAATTACTCCCTTGTCTCAAGTCTGATGTCAGTTTTATTCTTTGTCCTTTGTAAATGATCTCCATTTCGGTTTTATAATCTTTCAGAATGTTCTCATTTCTCAGTGTTCTTAAATTTCTCTCTGATATGTATACATTATCTCATATTTGGCACTCTGTACCCCCTTTAAATCTGCAGCCCTATAACTTTGTATAATTCTGGATAATCTTGGGTTACTATTTCTTTTAATATTTCTTACTGTATTCTATCTTGGAATTCCCATTAAATACTCTTGATACTTCTTCTGTCATCTATATTTCTTAACTTGTCTCTCGTTATTTGTACTCTTTCATCTCTTCCTGATGCATCTGGGAACATTCCTCAACCTGCCATTCCAGTATACTGATTTTTTCTTAGAGTGTATATCCTTTCTGTTATTTAACCTATTCACTGACTTCATATCAACAATGATATATTTGTTTTCAATAGCTGCAATTGTTTTCATAACTGCTTGTGGGTGCTTCATATTTCAAATACCCTCCCTGATCTTTCTGAAGCCATTCATATTTATTTATTTATTTATTTATTTATTTATTTATTTATTTATTTAT